>NC_033803.1:73062583-73122669 GCF_001876935.1 Asparagus officinalis
AAGCGAACGGTTTTGATTTGTGTTTGAGGGTAAATTAGGAAGAGTTCTAGGGGCACTCGCGCAAATCAGGGAGAGGGCCGCGAGCGCAAATTAGATGGGCTTTCGATCAGCGTTTGTGGAGCCTGGGACGTACGCTCCTTATGTTGTGTCCGCGTGTCCAGGCCCAGTCCAATTTAGCCCATCACGACTGGAGGAATAAAATAACCGAAAAATTAAAAAGAGAGAGGGAAGACGGATCGAAAGCATCGAGGACAACTTTTCTCTCCTCTGTTTTCGAAACAAAAATAAATAAATTCGCGGCTTCTCTCAAAAACCTAATTTCGTCGGAGATCGTAATTGACAGTGTCGCTCACTAGAGCGCGAAGCCAGGTAAAAATTTTATTGCGGGAATTTTAATTTTCTGGATTTTTTTGCTCCCCCCCGCCCATATTATTTTCCTCGTACGCACATCTCAAATTTCTTGAACGCAGTTCCCCGGCTAGAATTTTCACGAAGCTAAAGTAGTTATATAATAATTCAAATGGAGGGAATAGGAGGAGGAAGAAGAACGTCTCTAGAATGGGAGAAAATTGAGGCATGAAATGGATTTGCGAAAAGGAGCTTTAATCATGGAATGTGAATTAATTAAATAATATGAAACTGGTATTAATAACTGAACGCAATCTTCGAAGGGAAGCATGTGATTAATATATATGATGTCAACAGACTAATTAGTCGAATTGCTCGTGTATTGAGCCTAGTTAGTTTGGTATCCCAGTGATTTACAGTATACTCTGTGATTTTATGGCCTGCAACCTCCTGTCGGGATCGTGTCTTAATTTTTTTTTGTATAACTTCATAAGAATTAGATAGTGTTAAAGATTTATCATGATTAGGAGATGTGGGTCTCGTCATGATTAGGAGTTTGAAACATATTCTTATTAGGAAATTAGGCTAGAGATATGGTTTTGGTTTCCCTATATATATCTTTCTATTGTTGGAAGGAAAATCAAGGTGAAGCAGAAGAGGGAGAGCTAATATTCTTGTAATCTAGGGTTAGCGGAGGACGTAACCTGATTCAAGAATATTGTGTGAGAAGCGAGGGTTTCGTAGTTTTTGCCCGTGCAAAAGATTACATCATTGGGAGAGGGTTTCGTAGTCTTTGTCCATTCAAAAGATTGTAAGGAGAAGGCTTTAGAGACAATATAAGAGTTAATTATGTATGTGAGGTTGAGAGATTGAGAGACGAGAGTTGAGTGGTTTCTCTAGTAGTTCTCTCTGATACATAGTGCATTTCTCGTATTGTTGCCCGTGAACGTAAGTCGAACTTGGTCGACTGAACCACGTAAAATTCGGCGTTCTTTCTTCTTGACTGTGGTTATTTAATATCTTATTGATCGTGGGTTGGCTTCCAAGTTGCGGAGATCTTAGTATGCAGGGAGACTAAAATTCCCCAACAAGTGGTATCAGAGCGACGATGATGGATTCGGGAGCGTGTTCGCAAGATAGACGTCATACAAAAGTGAAGATCGGCGGCTTTACAAGAATCAAGATAAAGAAAAAGGAAAAGGTACTGTAGCAGGGAGTATTATGGCAGCGACGGGAACACTGTTCACTTTGTTAGGTCTCATGTTATGAGCCTACATCTTCTAATCTTGTTTTGATGATTTTACAAACAATCTCTAATATTGTTTGTCTAGTGTTTGTGTTTATTCATTAGGTATTCTAGACAAACAACATATTTGAGGTTGGATGGAATCGAGTATTCACGATCATATCCGTTGGAGGTTGGCGGAATAGTGGAATAAAGCCTATGCATACTAGTCAAAATCTAAGTTCAAGATTCATCCATGGTTACCAAGACAAGCTACAATGAAGACCTTCATCAAGCTTGGATATATAGTTTATAGTGTTTATTGTATAGGTTTATACTTGTGTGTTAAAACTTCAAGCTTATATTAATCACACACATATTTGTTGATTTTATCAACATATAGGTGTTTTTGTGAAAATATTATTTTATTAGTTTATAGACTTTAATATCACTATATACATCTTTTATTAAGTCTATGAAATCATTTTGTAGAGTTTCAAAACATGGTTTAGTCAAAATATCAAATTTCATGTATTTCGTTTTCATGTTTTGGACTATTTTGTAAAATAAAGAGATTTCTTATTTGGGAGGTGCTATTTAAAAACCAGTTTTTATAGCATGTTTGTTTTCATGTTTACAAGCATTCCCCAAAGTTTTATATTTTTCTGAATTTGTTTATTATTTTTAAAACGAGTTTAAAAATCAGATTTTCAGTTTTCAGCCTGAGTATCAGAAATATTAGTTCACGGTCGACAGCGTATATTGCTGCGGTTGACCGCAAAAAGTCCAAAGACTCAGCCTGTTTTCTTAGCTGCTCGCGGTCGACCGGACTGGTCTCTGCGGTCGCCCGCCAATGTTACCGTTACACAATAACGGCTAGTTTCCAGCTTTTGTTTTTAGTGGGATTTTGGTATTTTCTTGGGTTGTTTTCTTCTACCTTATATATACCCCATTGTATTTATCATTCCCACCTAACTAAGGGTGTTTAAAAACAGTTCGAAGGGTGTTTAAAAATTCATTTAAGTTTTGTTTAAAGTTTGTTTTGTGAAGAAATTTTCACAAAAGGAAGAGGAGATTATCCATTTTTGTTTGGGCTTCAATCTACATCCCTCCACTCTTGTTTTAGAGAAGTTTTCTTAAACTTATTATTTAGCTTGTTTATGCTTAATTTGTCATATTTATTTTTTACTAGATTAAATTGAGTTTATATTTGTTTTACTCTTTGTTTACACACACAATCATTGAGCTTATTGTATTTGCATACATAGTATAATTATGATTGTGAGATTGTGTGACTTAGAGAGTGAGCTTACACTTAGTTCTCATCCTTGTATTAGAGAACAAAATTTGTATTTGAGTCTTCATTGTGTAGATCACTTTGTAATACACTTGTACATCGAGAGGAGTGTGTGGTGAGAGACGGGATTATCTCAAAAGGAGTGACGTCGGTAGTAAAGCCTACGGAGAGGTTGTAAATCCGAGCACTTGAGGGAGACACGGACTAGAGACCAACACTTAGAGGGTGTAGAGTGTGATTGCAAGAGTGTTAATTGTAAAGTTTTCGATAAGCTAGAAAATCGAGTGTGAGGTGTAAACGTTTTTAGGTGAGCGTCGAAAACTCGGTGTGATAGTGGATTTCTCCCCGGGAGTGGGGAGTGGAGACGTAGGACGGAAGGTCCGAACTTCGTGATCATATTGCTTGTTTGTGTTTGCATTGACGTATTTATTTTTGTGTTCATCTTATATCGCCTATTGCATCTTGTTTATTTCATCCACTATATTGTTTGTCCTTGTTTAGTTTATTTATCCTTGCATATATATCTTGTTGCATATCATATTTGCTAGGATATTTGTTAGTAAGTTTTAATTGATATTTAAATCAGATTAGATTAGTATAAACCATATTCACCCCCCTCTAGAGTGCTTTCACGTTTGAGTGAGGGTTTGCTTACAAACTATTAAATCAAATCCAACGGTGCAGATTGATTTGTCTTTTGATCGATGATTTAGAGGCGGATTTTGGTGATCCAGGAGTCGTTCCTAGGGTTTTTTGACGTGTTGAGTTTATTTTTTATATCGGTTTTATCAAATTTAATATCTATAGTGACTGATTTGAATTTTGATTGTGGTTAGAGGATGATGACTTATTCGAGTCTGAAATTCGATATTTCGATATTCATCGGCAAGACAATTTTTGCAGCATGGCAGATAGGACAAACGAGTATGCGATAGATGAGACTGGTATAGAGAATTAGATGTGATTCTAGTAGTAGAGTTGTCAGTATATAATTATTCAGAGTCATCGTGGGAGCAATAGTTGGTTAGTGTGTAGACTCGAGAAGGATAGTGCCAGATTAGGTGGAGCTTGCAAGCAGACATGGCTGAGTGACACACAGAGAGATAGTGATGGTGACATTAGACTTGAAGACGATGAGCGCTCATATTCGGTCCAAGCTAAGTAATGGAGGATATGGAGGCATTTGGCTCGTAGTATGGAGTAGGAAATGTGCACCAATATGATTCGAGACGAGCGATGCAGGTGGAGCACGAGGACAATAAGTGGGAAGACTATTGTCAAGTTCAGTTTGGGAGGAGAAGTATGGTTAATTTGCTTCTAATGTCAGAGGCGACGAAGATTTCTTGGTGCGCACAAGAGAGGTGGAGGCACCACAGCAAGACAGATGAAAGTGTGTGTCATAGGTGCATCCAGTTGGAGTGCAGATGCTTTGATTTGAAGTGCGGAAGAAATTGAAGACTAACGGGAGAGACAAAGTTTCAAGACGACGATGATATATCTTTAAGGGAGTTTGGGAATCAAATCCAAGGTGAAGATTGTTAGGATTGTGTCTTTGATTCTTTGTATAACTTCATAAGAATTAGATAGGGTTAGAGATCTATCATGATTAGGAGATCGAGTCTTATCATGATTGGGAGTTTAAAACCTATTCTAATTAAGAAGTTAAGCTAGAGGTAGAGTTTTGATTTTCCTATATATATCATTCTATTGTTGGAAGAAAAATCAAGGTGAAGCAGAGGAGAGAGAGAGCTAATATTCTTGTAATCTAGGGTTAGCAGAGGGCGTAACCTGATTCAAGAATATTATGTGAGAGGCGAGAGTTTCACAATTTTTGTCCGTGCAAAAGATTACATCATTGGGAGAGGGTTTCGCAGTTTTTATCCGTGCAAAAGATTACATCATTGGGATAAGGAGAGGGCTTTGGAGATAATATGAGAGTTGATTATGTATGTGAGGTTGAGAGATTGAGAGATGAGAGTTAAGTGGTTTCTCTTGTGTAGTTCTCTCTGATACTTAGTGGATTTCTCGTATTGTTGCTCGTGCACGTAGGTCGAAGTTGGTCGACTGAACCACGTAAATCTCGGTGTTCTTTCTTCTTGATTGTAATTATTTTATATCTTATTGATTGTGGGTTGGCTTTCCGAATTGCGGAGATCATAGTAGGCGGGGAGACTAAAATTCCCCAACACCTTCTCTACTACAAATTCCATGACAAGACCTCGTCGCCAATCTAGGGACGATCTATACTTTCACGGATATAAACAATAGCTAAGTGTCAGTCATGAAAAATTATTCAAATCATAGTAAAGCAGCATTCGTACATGCACAGGTACCTACATACACACCTGCACTTGTACACACATACCTGTTATCTCTGTGAACATGTATACAGCTATGCGCCTGTCACCAGTCATGTGAACGTGTGCGTCCCTATGTTCAGAAGGGGAGGTAGTCTGGAATTTGCATAAAACGCATGTGACAGCATGATGCGGATGAATGGTTGTTTGTGGTTGGTTGCCCATGTATTTGGGCACATTCCAACGAGCATAATTTATGCATGGATGCACATGCATCTGCAGGTGAGAGTTTTCCGCGTATGCAATGGGATGCATATGTATGTACATTATGTCATGCGTATTAGGCTTGTAAAGGAGAACCTTAAATAATGACTTATGAGCAAAGTAAGCTATGTATGATAGCTCTCTGAGAAAAGGGAGAGACACGCTCTAATCATATCATATTCTTTGATGTATCAATCTCTAGGTACAGTAATAGGTTCAGAATACACCAACTTTTCTAGTGAGAACCAGCATATCATAGTAGTAAAGGTTTATAGATGTTCATAACAATTAGGCTAGAACTTTTAGTGAATTTTTCCGAAATTTTGACAAACTATTTTGATGGAAACTGCCCTTAGCTTATAATATAAAATAATGGAGTCTTGTTTAATGGGACAATTGCAACCAGACTGCCCAAACTCCTGATGAATGCAGAAGGATGATTGTGTGAAACTTGATCTGGACTGCCATCATTCTTCTCGACAAAGGTGTTCCAATCCAAGCTAATAGGCCAATACACATGCAAAGTTCAACTGCTAATGTTAGCACTAAATAACAAAGGATGTTGCAGCTCACGACATAAAGTTATCCAGATTATTTAGAAGTTCCAAAATCGTCCTCAAACTTGCAATTTAGGTGAAGGTCTTCCGTATACCACTCTATTCATGAACCCTTTGAACATTTGCGAAACTTTCATTTTCTAGATTATTTATAGGTTTCAATGTACCGGTTTGAACATGATATATTTATGGTTTTTCTGGGATCTCTTCATTTTGATTCTCCCTGAAGATTAACCAACCATTTGGTGAATTTTTCCGCATTATCTCCATATCCCATATTCAATTACGAGTCAGATCCCTATGCTGATTTTGCGAAAACGAATATGGCATGTCAAAGGACGGAGAACATATAGGTACACATTTTTGCCTTTTGATCTTGCAATTAGAGCTCTAAGCTTTTCTCCTTTTCCTCCTAGTTTCTGATCTAGCGTGCAACTTTGCAACAACTCTGTCACCTTCTTCTCTCTATGTAATTGACCAACTCTTAGTCTCACTTTTTTTCCTTATTGTAATAACTGTAGCATTACTGCCTCTATAATTGTGTTAACTTCATGCATTGGTCTTTCCTATGTATCCACTTACTTTTGTGCTCTCCATGGTCAGACAACACAAAATAAAACTAAACCAGAGTTATCTAATTTTGTATAATTTGATTTGATATCTGATAGGCAGATTTGATAGTGTCAACTAAAGATTTGATGTGGTAAGATTGGGAAGAAAGAGAGGGAAGGTTAACCGAAGAGGGCTGAACCTTTGAGGTAAAGATTCCGCAATTATCAAAATGGATAGGACGCAGGGAAAGCCTACATGTTATGCTAGCCTAAGAATCACATGTGTTTGTTATCTGTCTTGGTAGTTTGTGTGCACATCTTGGAGAGTTTGCCTCTGTCCGAGTGTGAAAACTTTGAGCCAATTACCAGCAAAATGTTGTTTGTTCACTCTGGGATACGTTGCTCATTTATGCGATTTACATCAAAAGGTCCTCTAGAATGAGGTCACTAGAATGCTCTATTTTTCCCGGTTTTGCATTTTCATTCTGTAGCTTGCATTTCCTGGTCTTTCGGTTATTGTTCTTAATCGTAAATTCTTGAAAGTCTCTTCTGCTGCACCAAAATTCATGAGTCATGCCAAGAACCACGTGTATAGCCTTGTACTCTCATATGTCCTCATAGGTTGAACATCCTGTTCAATTGTGATCTTCGATTGCCTCTCTGGCTTAATAGTTCATCTGCATTTTCCAGATCGGCTTTCTTGTCTGTTTCTAGAGTGACTTATTGTAATCCAAATTTCGTCGATTCATATCATCCTATTGGAGCATCTGAACATGGATTCAGTTATTTTCTCTTTAACCCAGTTTTTTCTCCTGAAGTGATATGACTTCTCCTCAATATGATTTGTCCATGGTCGGTTTAATGGTCTCTTAATACATTGAAGTTGAACATGTAGTTATGATCAATGGATAAGACTCATTATCCAATATTTTTTTTGTAGTATGGGTTGTTATTGAGTACTAATTCCTGTTAAAGCTTAGAAAAAGATTGATCATACGTCAATTGGTAAAAGTGAATCAATCTTGAGTACAACCTTATTACTCTTGCCCTCATCAATCTCTGTTGGATATGTCCTCAACTGTAACTGCCTTAAGTTCTGACAAGTAAATTCACTTTTTGTACTATATTTTGGCACCCATCTCAACACTTCATTCATCCATGCTCATTTTTTAAACTTGTTGCATTCTATTGCCAATATCAGGATCCATAAAGCATACATGACTTTGTTTTTCTAAAAAAATCCCTTCTATAAGTTAAAGACTGCGTAAAAGCCTTGTGATCTTTGCATCTTAAATTCAGCAAATTTCTTCGTCGTGACTCGAGACGATATGTAGATACGCTTAGTGCCTTCTTGATGTCTTTCAGCTCATTGCCATGTTTTCCAATCAATTCACCACCATCATCAATATCCTTACCCATGATTTTTTTCCTCATAATTTATGATATGTGTCCAAGTCAGGTATTAGCTCTAAAATTCTGTCATCTGGTCTCCTAATGGGATAGAGTATCAATTAAAAGGATTTGCTCGATAAAATAGGAAAGGAGGTGAAAAGAGCTAACTAAAGAGATAAACAGGAGAGTAAAGAGTCAGAAACATCTGAAAGCGAGTAGGGGAAGAAGCCTCCTTTTTTTGTGAGGCTAGTGTGAGAATTACGTATGAGCCCCTAAAGATGTCTGCTTAATAGTTGGCCTGCAGATATTAGATTTTTCCATGGTTAATCAATCTTCTTGTCTGATTGGAACTATCTACATTATAGATTCTCATTAAACCAGGCACCCACATCAATTCATTAAACCAGACATCGGAAATCACATGCACTTTTCAGAAATTGACGGACGAAAAAGTTAATTTGTTTCTCTCTCAAAATTATGCACTTAATTCTAGTTATAGGTGAACTGTTGAACTCATGAGCCAACGAGAAACCATTTTACTACAAGCTGTCATCATCCTACTTTCCTACTTGCAACTTTCTTCTAGGTTTGTTGGCTGATGAGTAGAACCCATCTACCTAACTTGTTCGTACTCTTAATAATGTGATGTTCATGATGTTGACATCTCATCTAACTTTATTCCTTCATTCAATATAACACGGTTAATGATTGAACTGTTGTCACTAAACTATGCAGCGGCCAGGTTTGGGTAAATGAATTAAAAAAGCTCTTTTTCAACTGGCTCTATTCTAGTTTCAGTGTGGGAAACATGTTACTGTCATTTGTACCTGTTTTCCCCACCCATTAACATGGTTAAAGATTATATTTTTATGTTTTGACAGTGAGTAATTACCTTGTATGGTTACAATATTTTCGCGGAAGTCAGGACTTTGAAAGAGGGGTATTTACCAAGTTTAAGACAGATGAAACGGATCAAGCAGTCTTGAGCTAAGGATGATGGCTCCCATACTTAGATTCTCTGTTTTATCAAATATTCTTAACTACACACGTAGCTATATCCATATTGTTTCTAATCCTTGTCCTCTTTCAAAAGCTGTTACATCTCAGCCCATCCTCAGTACTAACTACATTCGATGTGCTAGGTACTCTACTCGTCACCGGTGACCGTATCCTTTTGCCATTGTATCATTGTTTAAGATGTTAAACTACATCCTTCCCGTTAGCGCGGCAGTTTCTGATGTTTTCTTAAATTCTTAATCACAGCCGAGGTTGCAATTTTTAAATTGCCCAGGTAAATATTAACAATATCTTTTTCTGTTTCCCTTTCAAGAATCGTCACAAATCAGCCTGAGCAATGCTTGTAGACAACCATTTCCCACCATCTCAAGCTATTGAAATTATTAGTCTTATGCTGAACACAAACCCCCTAACTAGCTTGCAAAAGCCATACGTGTTAGCTCTCCAACACCGCAATCTGTTACTGTCAGAGAAAGGGAAAGAACGTGTAAGAAGACGACGACTTATGAGAACCATTCGACTAGTTTATTATCAGATAGCGTGATGAACGCGTTAGGCACTGATCTTTATGCACTATGATTGTAGGACTGTCCAATGTGGGCGCGACTCATGATCATGCCATTCATACAATTGCATCTAAGCAAATGAAAGTCCAAACAAAATCCATTATCTGCGTTGAAGCTAGCGATCGTTCAGAATGATTAGTTTCATTCTTTACCATTATGTTTCGGGGGAAAAAATTTAAAATATCTCATTTATATTCTCTTATGTCATAGTAAAATGTCAGCTTCTGCACATATGCACGCATAGGAAACCTTAATAATAAACAAAAGAGAATATTTGTGGCAGTATCTACTAGCAAGTGACCTTCGGTATAGCGTTATCTATGTCAAAGCCATTCTGGAGCAGATCATTTGATGCCTACACGTTATTATGATGGGAAAGCCTGTTAGAATTTACTACGCAAAAATAAAAATGTCTAAAGGAAACTAGATCTTGTCCCCTGCTCTTAACAGAAATAAAAAAAATGGAGTTCATAGTTCTAAGAAAATTGATGTTTTCTTTTGAAAGATCAAGCATAAGTTAAAAAATCAAAAAGGAAAATGTACATAATGAAAAACTATGTGACAATATTTTATACATACGACAAAATATACCGGTGTTTGTTTAAATATAAAGAAACAAGGAAACTAGAAGCCACTACTATACCGATAAAATATGACAACTCTGTGATGCATATAGAATATAGTACACTGGCATCTTCTATTGGACATATGATTCCTGTTTTCTTTTCTTGAGTTTTCAAATTCTATCAGTGTCTGCTTGACTTGGAAAATACAATGAGTTACTTCTGTGTCTGTTAATTGTTTTGATTTCATAGGCATTAACATCATGATGACTGGAACTCTTCGAACAGGATAACTGGTATGACTTTTAATTGTGTGATTGGTTGAGATCTCACAAGCCATTAAATATAGTTACAGTTGAACTATCCAAATTTCATTGGATGGCCTAGATCCTCGGGTGTTGGAGAAGTTCAATAATTGACATTTGCCTCTCGCACGTGCTCTCTCCCTCATGCAGAGGGACCTCATTTTCGATGCAGATGAAGTTATTCATCTGAGTATGAATATTAATTTGGGAATTTGGAGATAATTAGTCTAACACTCAAAAGAATTCTAATTCCATTTTTATACATGAAACAGTAACTAATACTACAGGTATGACAATATTAATATTTATGGATTTTATTACTCACTAAGGGAATATAACTGTTAACAAAACTAATGGTTTAGTCTGATTGGTGAATACCTACCAAGTACCATCAGACTAATTAAGCCAACAACAGAATTATCCACATAAAACATAAAAAAATAAAATATATGCTATTGCTCTGTAAAGTTTCTTATTTATTTATTTATTACTTGATGATATGAATCAATGCTAGTAGAAGAAATTAATGTAATCAATGAGGATCGAAGTCCAACGAAGTGATCAATTATGCATTATGATTGATGGATTGATATTAATAGTTATTATTATTTTACTTATGTTGTTTGATATTGTACTAGATTATTTTACTTGTCTTACGCTTGCCGTGCATTGAATAATCAGTCTTACCTTAACTTGAAAATTTATAAAACAAATAAATAAATGAGCTACATCATTGGAAATCCTAGAAAATTTTTCCACATTATCCCAGTTTTTTCAGACTCATCCCACCTTCCAAGAATTAAGTATACAGTTGTCCAATTCTAGTTGAGACTTTTTGATTAACAAGCAGGATCATAATTCTTTTTCCTGGCTCGATATTATTATTGGTAGTCTTGAACAAACATAGGTGAAAGTTAAACGAAAAGGGATATGGTCGCTGTTAATTTAGCTAGGAGATGGTATTTAATAAATGTGAATGGAAGAAAGGACATGTGAAGCTAATCTCAGGTTTTGGATAAATGCTTTGTTGGTATTGTTGTTTCTGTTCTTTAGTCTTTAGAGCTTAGGGACTGAAAGTTAGTCTTTGTTCCTACCACCAACTTTAATTTTTGGAAAATACAGTCTCAAGTTCTTGATGCCACTTTGAAAAAAGGACAAGAACATCAATATCCATCGTCGTCGTCATCTGTCATTATTATAAAGCTTCTTTTTTATGATTCTCATTAATGGGGGAGAGCTGAAACCTAATCAATTTTGTTCTTTTATTTTCATGACAGATAAATAACAAAAATTTGGAGAAATCATGCATTTCAGAGAAGGAACCTGCCAACAATAACATAGTGCAGGATAGTGATGTTGGTTTTCCAATTTGGACGCTAAAAACTACTCAATGGTTTCTTCATGTACGAACTGTGTGCTGCAATTATGGGTGATAGACAGTGATGACTGTATAAGGAGAAACATATTGAGAATAACCCATTGCCAAGGAGTTTACTATGATATCACCGTCTAAAATTGATCAAATTCTAATTGATGCCATAGCTCCCTGTCATATGTAGCCTGATATTTCCTTCATTCATTATGCATCTATCTATTATGATCAAGATGTGTGATAGATTATAGTAATCTGTTCAGATTGAGAGCTTACTTAGCAACACGTGACATATATGAAATGGAGAAAAAAAATTTAAATGTTCTAAGTTTTGAAATTATGTTGATGTTGAGAAGCAAACCCCAATCACAAGGAGAAAAGGGAATATAGAGTCGTCACTCTTTGTGCAACGCTCACACTAATTCTCCTCAAGGAGAAACTATATATCAATTTCCCAATCATGGAGCTTAATGATTGCTTCTTATTTCCCTTTCTAGCCAGTCTTCGCAAATTTTGCGTGCTCCATGTTTTTCTTTAGCCTACATAGTTCAACAGTAACTTGTCTTTGAGGGCTGTAATACCCTTATGATTCTTCAGTTTTCTGTGGTTTGGTTAATATTTCATGGTTGATGTCAGTGCATCCTGTTGTATACCAAATGATATCATTGTCCTTCCTAGGTTTTCTTTGTGGTCTTTCAGAATGATTAAATTACTAAAACTTCCTTAATCTTAGTAGTCCAGCTAAGTTTATGCCGGTAATGGATAACAATCAAAACATCTTTGTGCTGCTAACAAATTTGGCCATTGCTATGCACATCTCCAGCTTCTATACCTATTCCGCACACACAAGAAGAACAAATGAAATTTTTATTGATACGTTTTCCTGAATTTATATCCCTTTGTGCACCGGTCCAAATTGCATCCGAGGACTAAATTCTCAAGTTGTTTTATCTAAGTGGATAATTAAGCCTAATTCAGTTCTATAACCATCTTTTAAGTTGAGTTCTTTTGTAGGTTTCTTCCCAGAATGGAGCCATTTCAGGTTCAGCACGTGCAGAGCCGGAACCCTCAGAAAACTTAATCAGTTAGTCTGTATATTTTTCTTTATTACACCTTCGAATATCCTTACTAAATCATAGCAAACTTAATCAGTAAGTATGTATATTTTTCTTTATTTCACCTGCAATTAATCTTCTACGACTACTACTCATTTCTATTCACTGAAATGCCAAATGGCATTCTCCTTCAGAAATCGCCATTACTTCTCTCAATCTGCAACTTTAATTCAAAACCTTTCGCATAATTCCTGAGACTTAAAATTGTCTGTACTTTTAAATTATTATGGTGCCCTATCTGAGTAATATCTCTGGCTCCACCCTTGCTCTTTCTTATCTTTTCATTCTTTTCGGTTGAGAAAATCCAAAGTTAACAGTCCCCACCCTGTTGGCACCATGTTCATGACAGTTAGGGCTATATATTATGGTCATCTCAAAGGAATCTTTCATACGAGTCCCTAACCTCCATTATTTATAATCCACTGGTCTCCATCATAATGGTAACATTTAGATCATTATCTACATACTCTCTATCGATACTATTAACTCACATGAAGACAACATAATTGATTATCTCCCTCTGTGTTAATTCTCCTTTTAACTTAGAATGGAAGAAAGCAAGTTTTGCACAACATTAATTGTGAGTTAACTTTAAATTAATTCTTTTGCTATTAGGGTCTGTAATCTTTCCTTTAAAACAGTACAAAATTGTGAGTTAACTTTCCATCTTGAACGTAGAGGATGGCAACATCTGATCATGTATGCTACAAAAAAGCCCAGGAAAATACTAATTAGTTCTATGAAGAAATAATCTTTTGCAGGAACTCTCCATTGATAGCACGCGTTTGTTAGGAAAATACCACATATGTATGGGTTCAATAATTACACTGTTCAGCATGGCATTTTTTCCAGAAAAACTGCCAACATTTAGACAGATGAAGATCGGACCCACGAGCATCGTTTGTGTCATACTGTCATATGCACAGAGATGATATTATCCAGAGATTTCAGCCAATTATTTTGCCTAAATATATCATGATGTCAGCTTGTTCTGATCCTCACTGGTTGACTGCTCTCCCAGTATAACAACCTTATATGTCTAGAAAGTTTAACGTAAATTTTCTTAATTTCCTTTTTTACATGGCAAGGACATAGAGTGACAATTTTTTATTTTACTTGCCATTTGGAGATTTCTTGAGACTATGGCTCTTCTCTAGTCCTAGTTTCTTCCGGGAGATATATTGCGACTCCCAAAGGAAACAGATATAAAAAAAGGTAAAACTTCCCAACAGTAGGGACACCTTTCATGGCCAAACTAGACCAACATCCATAGCCTTTCTTCTGTATATAAGCATCAAGCTCCAACTGATCAGAAGAATTTAAGTCTCTTCCTGAACGCAACCAACCCTAAACACATCTTCTGCTACTCTCTCTTTCACTCGCGGAAATATGGGACTGAGGGATATAGAGTCTACTTTGCCCCCAGGGTTTAGGTTCTACCCGAGCGATGAGGAGCTGGTGTGCCACTACCTCTACAAGAAGGTGAGCAATGAGAGAGTCATGCAGGGAACAATGGTGGAAGTGGACTTGCATACTCGCGAGCCATGGGAACTTCCCGGTGAGTAGCCTTTCATACTTTCTAATTCTATACCTCAGTATGGCTTTATTGGTTCCATTCGAATTCTCAAAGCTTTTATATATATATATATATATAGTTCAAGGACTCTTTATCTTCTGGAGCAATGGGCAAAAAGGGGTCGGGTGGTTATGTTTTGTTTAGAATAGAAAGTTTGGTGGTTTGGCTAGCTTCAAATGAGTCATTCCTTACAAAAGAATTTTCAAATTGAGGCTTGAGAATATCGGCTACATGCATGAATGTGCCAGCAATTTTTTCTTTTTTGTTTTGATTAATTTGGAATCTTCAAGTTGATTTGTAAAGAACCATACAATGCATGAGTATGAGCCTTATTTTCTTTATGCCATTAATTCTGTGAGTAGCCTTTAATTTAAGAGCTGTTCTTGAATTTTCCTTCGCGTGTGACGACAGAGGTGGCCAGGCTAAATGCAAACGAATGGTACTTCTTCAGCTTTCGAGACCGCAAGTATGCCACTGGCTCACGCACCAATCGGGCAACCAAGACTGGCTACTGGAAGGCCACTGGAAGGGATCGAACGGTCTACGATCCATCGGCCCGTGAGATCGTAGGGATGAGGAAGACTCTGGTTTTCTATCGAGGGAGAGCCCCAAACGGGATCAAGTCCTGTTGGGTCATGCATGAGTTCCGCCTAGAGAACCCGCATACGCCCCCGAAGGTATCACCAGTTGCGGCGCATTCTTTCTCCTGAGGTTATAATCTCTTGAGTAAATTACCTCTTTGCCCTTGGGTTTCCAAGATAATTTGAAAATTTTCTAAACATTATCAAGTTAGAATAAAACTAGTTGTCATTATGCGTGCTAAGATCTCCTGGCGCTTTGTTTCATGGAGGAGCAACGTTCTAGCCTGCAAGCACCTACCTAGGGGGGGAGAGGGTGGTGAGGTATGCCCCCCTATATATGAGAGGATAAAATCGGTTGAGAAAGTTCTCATCTTTAGATATATTTGGAATTTTACGTACCACGTGTGTTCTCAACATTACCTAATTAAACAAGCTTATACTTTTTGGCTGTGTTAAAAACTGGCACTAATTATTAATTCTTTGTAACTCGTTTTCTTTTGTACGTGGCTTCAATTCTTTCTTACTGCAGGAGGACTGGGTACTGTGTAGAGTATTCCGCAAGAGGAAAAGGGAGGAAGAAGAAGAGATGAAGATGAGCTCATCATCATCTCCTCAAATGGGGGACCGACCCTTAAGCTTAGCTCCTTCAGTTTACGGTGGTCCGCACCAAGAGAACAACCACAACAACAGCAATGGCAACAACTCAAGCTTCGTTGATAATGTAGCCAATTTGCTGCAGTGCAATTTTCTTGACTTCACGCCCCAAATGGAAATGGATTCCTGCGGTGGTGACGAGCTTGGATTGCTTTTGGATGTGGACCTTGGGGGGAAATTCTCTGGGGTGTGGGAACCTTAGCTAGGAGATCCTAGGTCTCAAAGTTGGCAAAGATGAACTCTACTAGTAGTTGTCGTCGTCAGAGAATTATTGAGGTGGTCATGTAATTAATTAATATTGGATGTTATAGTATAGTTTAGTCTTAGAAATGTCTACTTTTGTGGTACGTACGTCGTGCAGTTGATTTAGCATGTACTAGCTATTTATCACGTGTGCCACATTTTATGGTTGTCAGATTCCAAGTAAATATTTTTATGATCATAGTTGTCAGATTCCAAGTAAATATTTTTATCAAAATTTTAAAATATCTCCAAGAGAGAGTGCTCAGCGTTTCAGTAAAACATTTGTCAGTTAGCTTATTGTTACCAAGCTCTTGGAGCGAATATCATAAATAAATACTACCACTCAGTTCAATTTTGTCTTTGAATAAGCTCGTGCTTGCAATTATCTCTGTTCAATCACTCTTTGTCAAAATTGGGTAAAATTTGCACAGATTTGTCCCCAAATGATACCTTGAACGATGGTAAAAGTCAAGGTTGCAGAAAGCGCTAGGCGATCTAGGCGTTTGACCCGACACTAATTAGAGCCTAGGCGGGGCCTAGGTGTTTTCATATTTTTAGATTTTAATTATAATTACCGATAATAAATGTCAATGTTATAGAAAATTTAGGCGCTGAATTGACACCTAGACAGATTTCTTAAGTGGTAGTGGAGGAGGTTTGCTAAAGGTCGCGAAAGGTAGATGAGGTGTTCATAGTTGGAGTTTGGAGGAGGTTAGAGGACATTAAGACTGTAAAGGAGGAAATCACGATTAATACCTAAAAGGTGCAGCCTATGTAGGTAGATCATGCTCTCCTAGACACTCTTAAAATCTAGATGGGCAACCTAGATGCTATGTGCAAGGTAGGCGGCCAATGTACCGCTTAGGCCTAGGCATACGCCTAGGTGGGCTAGGCGGAGGTTTTTTAAAACATTGGTAAAAAAATTGCTATTGAAGTAACAACACAAAACACTCTATGTCACTAATATCCGGCAAGTTTTTAAACTACGGTTTTGTTTTGTTTTGTTTTGTTTTGCGTGCGACGTCGTTGTGGAACCGTATGAGATCGGTCATAATGAATGGTTATAATCATTTACATGAATGTTCAAGTAAGGATCATTATAGGTGGATATATATAAATTTTTAAGTTGTACCTTGTGGAACATAAGTTTACTACACGCATATATATATACATGAGAAATGCACGCTCGATAGTTTCTACTGAATCAAAACTGGGATACAAGCACTTGAGAAATTCAGTTAAAGGTCCATTTAGTTTTCAATGTTCACAGCAACAAGAAGTTACTCAAGTTGAACGTCTAAGTACATTAATCTATCAATTTTTTCATCCATATTCTGTAGGAAATCTAGGGTCTAATTGCTTGTAATTAGCTGATTCTTTTGCAGTAGGAAATATCAATCATCTACCTAGCTAGATTTTTATTTGCTTTAATTATAATTATTTTTAACATTTATATTTTGCTTCACTTACAAAAGTCTAGAATGTAGCTACTTTATTGGATAAAAGAAAAAAAAACTATTTAAATCAATTGTCCCTCTCTCGCTAAATCAGTCTTATTCACAGTAAGGTAGCATTTCAATCCAGATGTCCCCTTTATCTATGTAGAGTATACAAGGGAGAAACATTATGGACCTCTCCTCATTCGTATCATATATATTCGAGAGAGAAAAAAAAAAACATTTGAACAAGATTTTTGATAGTATATTTTCCATCAAACAATCTTATTCATCAGTGACAAAAAGATGTATTAATTTATGGTGTTTGGTATCGGCCTTAATACTCAAGTATCAAAATTACAAACCAAAATTCCCATTAGTTCCATGTTCGAGCTTAGCGTAATCAAAGGTCAAGCACGTGCTTATGAATAATAATTTGGCCCTTAATTTAACGTTGACTCTTTCGACCAAACTCGTTCAACATGGAATATCTATGCATGAGCTATGTTGGCCTTATTATAGCTGTGCACGACGCACCACTGTCATTATTAGTATTACAGCTCTTTTAATGCCATATAATAATGATATTAACACTAAAGTTCTTATTATTGAAATTAGTTCCTCTTTTTTTCTTTTATTATTTTAAATTCAATAATAAAGCTACTATAGCATTTAACAAGTAGAGAAAGGCAATACTTCTCCGATGCGAAGCCCAAATGTTGATGGGCCCCTATTACGTCAAGCCTGATCTTAAAGTATTATAGCCCATCCTGCCTCTGATTTCAACTAGCCTAACGTTATAGTAGAAGCCCATGCTGCAAATTTATACTTAGTCAAGAATTTGGGCTTGTTTTACATTTGATGCGTGGGATCTATGATTTCTTTACACTTTTATTTATTCTAAATTTCAGAGAACCCTCCTGAACTTTGGATGATTATCAGAGTACCCCCCATAACTTTCAAAATACCACTTTGGAAAATACGGGGGATTTCGCTACGGCAAGCGCGAGCGAAATCCCCCGTACGTAATTCTCATTTAATTTGTATAAGCTAAACAAAATAATATTGGGATCCACTACTAATAAATAGTGTTCCTAATATCTCCTAATAAATAGATCTTAGTATTTGATTTATCAATCAAAGGTCAAGATCTCATCCTTATCCTCCCCCTACTTTTGCTCATGAGAAGATATTAGGAACCTCCTTATTAGTAGAGAATCTCAATCCAACAAAATAAGGCAGTGCATGAGAAGAGATGAATGGTATCAACGACTGCAATTCTCATTTTGTATAAGCTATAGTTTCTTGGGTGGGGTAGGGTGGGGGCTTTATCTTAGGATAAAACTTCTTACTCATACAACTTAAGCTTCTCAAGTGCATACTCAATGTTGTCCTTCATCATCTGATCATCTAAACTCGAGGAGCGTTGCACTTTAGATTGCGCTTAATATCGTTCCACTAGAGCTTCTCAATTGCATATTCAACGTTGTTCTCCCTCTGCCTCTGTTTTAAAATTTTTTTTGACTTAGTGTTGTATTTATCAAGAAATCTTTTTATTTTTGTTTTCCAAATAAAACCAGTATGATTAGGGGAAATTACATGTATACGTCCAAAAGTAAAGCATTATAGTTGGTAGTTAAAGGCCAGATCAACCTCTTTCTTTTAACCGCCCTAAGTTGTTAGGGTTATTAGGTCAGGATTAGGGTTGTTTTCTCTTTATCCCCAATCACCCCCTTGTAAGAGCAACTCCAACCGAACGCTATTTTCCCAAATTGACGCAAAAAATTCCCGTTTTCTTCCTCCAACCGAGCGCCATTTCTAGCGCCATTTTAAAGTCGTGCAACAGTGTTGCGCCAGAAATGGCGCAACACTGTAGATATAGAGTTTTTGTTTTTTTCATGTTTGCCCTTAAAGTTTGTTATAACAAATTAAATATTCCAATCATATCCCATTAAAAGATAAGAATGTTAAAAGGAATATTTTTTTGGTGTAAAATCTAGTGTAATGGGTTGGAGATGGAATAGTGATTTGGTGTAAAAACTACACCAACTTGATGTAAAAACTACACTATTTTGAGTTTTGTGGTTGAAGAGGCTCTAATTCTGTAATTTGCATGAGAGCGGCTTTCCAAATTTCACCTTCTCTTTATCGTGTTATTATTAATTATTATTATTATTATTATTATTATTATCGTAACAAGGGAAAGGGGGTGCTGTTTCCTCATTAAAAGGTCTTATCTTTGACAAGAGTGGTTTCAAGAAACCACTTCCTGGTTGGTTTGAAGAAACCACCGTCTCCTTCCCTTGAAAAGCGGTTTTTTTTGGGGGGATTCTGTCCGAAATTAGGGTTAGGGATTTGACGAGATCTACACGAAATTTGGGAGTTATTGACCTCTCTCATCAGTCATCTCTTATTATTACTGTGGACTTGGGATCTCAACAGAAACTCAAGTTTTTAAAGGAACTCATTCATCAAAGAATTTGTAAGTCAAGAGATCTGATCAGAATTAAAATTCGATCTATTTTCCCTATTTTATGGAGATCTGCTGCTTGCTGCTGCTTGATCTGTGATTCAACTTGATCTCTGATGTCATTTATTTTCCGAATCCACAAAAACGAAACCCCTGGCATGAAAAGATTTGACAAGATTTTTTGCTTGATTGCATCTGTAGTAGAGCTCTGGTAGGATTCATGGCGAAGTTAAAGGGATATTTTAAATCTGATTGCGGTAATAAAAATATATTAATTTTTTTGTGGATGATGTAGTTATTACAGGTGTTGTTGTCTTCTGCCATTTGTAGTATGTATGATCATATCTAGCTGAAGATTTTACTGGTGTGTTTGATCAGCTTTAGGTTTTCTCTTTGTTTGGCTTTTAGAATTGAATCGAAGTTCGAAACTCGAAAACGAATTAAGATCTCAAGTTTACAACTTTAAATTTGATTAGGTTCTTTTATTTATTTATTTTTTAAACCAAAATTGCTGATCGCCACCTTTTAATTAAATTGGGCAATGTTATAAGAATTATTCATGAGGCTCGGTCGTAGTAGGGTAATCTCGTGCTCGTGGTGTGATGAATCTCACCTCTCAGATTGACTATTAGAAGTATGGTATCCACACTAATGTTGAGAAACAGCTGAAGAAGTTGATATCCCAACTATTTGCTAGTATGATCAGGATGGGATGTGTTTTCGCTAGCTTGTTTTCGTGTTGTGGGAGTCTTTAAAATTCAGAACTGTCATCTCTATTGTATTTTTTTTGGTACTGTCCGGTAGATAAAGTGATGATTTAGCAGTCTGAATGTTTTCTTTCGAAGGCAAAACATGTATTTTCTTGTAACATTGATTGCTGTTTCTATCTTTTTCTTCAGTGCAAATATCGACATCTCACAGCTGTATATATTCACGTTTTTGCCGTGTATAGATTACTCAAGGAGAAATGATTAGGCTTTCATCTTTTCATCACCATCGAAGCTAGTTTGTTTTTTCTCTGCTACTTGTTAAATCTTGGTGCCACTTATTTTTGGTAAGAGTTTTGCGTTTTTTATTTTTATTTTCTCCATATTCAATTTATTTCCATCGTTTAGATGGAGAATCAATATATTTTTATAGTGTTATTGTGGAATATTTCTTCAATAGGCTTTTGCTTTTTTCAGCTTTAATGGGGACAGAGTGTATAGGTGGTCGGCTAGATGAAACTGACATCTTCCCGCCAGTCCCCCCTGGTTTTGAGTCACTTGCAACATTCACCTTGGAGAAGGTTCAAGGAAATGCATCAGGGGTTCAAGAAAATGCATCAGGGGTTCAAGAAAACGCATCAAGGGCATTGCCTGGCTTTGAGTCTCAATGTATTTCTAATTCTATACAGGCTTCCGCAGATTCTGAGGAAAGCACAAGCGATGAGGGAAGGTTGAAAAAGTCACTTCGGCATAGACCATGGGTAAACTACAGCGCGTTTTATAGTAGCTCAGAAGATGAAGACTCAGATATTGAGTTGATTGAGCCAGTTAGTACTCATCTTAATTTGTCTTATTGATATCTTGTGTTATTGCCTTTGCTACTTTACCACCTTAATCATGTTTTACTTTATGTCTTTCCCTTTCTCACATTACGTTTTCTTTTCTTTTCTTCTTGCTTGCTTGATGCTATTTAATTATGCTTGATGCTTATGTCAATTTTCTATTGGTATTTGGTAGGATACTCCAGCAATAAAAGATCTACCAAAAGGGGTAATTCGTGGTTGTTTGGAATGTGCAAACTGTCAAAAGGTCAGCTTTCTGAATTTCATGATTTTTGTCATTTGCTTCTTCTTTTTGCCGTTTTATCTTTCGAAAAATATAGGCAGACTGTACTTATGCGAGTACTGGTTGAATATTATGATAGGTAACAGCACGCTGGCATCCAGAAGATGCTTGCAGGCCTGTCCTTGATGAAGCACCTGTTTTTTATCCAACTGAAGAGGTTGGTCATATTCTCCTTATTACAGTATAATTTTCATTCTTATAGGTGATCGTTTGGCACATGAGAAATTTCGGGCTTGTTGATTGAAAATATTATCTGCAGGAGTTTAAAGACACTTTACAATTCATTGCAAGTATTCGCCCGATGGCCGAACCATATGGTATCTGCCGTATCGTTCCTCCTCCATCTTGGAGCCCACCGTGCCCTCTTAAAGAAGAGGATGTGTGGGACAATTCAAAATTTACCACTCGCATTCAAAAAGTGCACAAGCTTCAGAACCGTGTTTCTTTCAAGACAATGAGTAAAAGTCTTAGCTTGACGAAAAGGAAAAGGAGAAAAATGTTGAAGACTGGGACAGAATGCCGAAAGAATGTTGAAGACTGCGATATCCAAACAAATGTATCTGGATGTCTCAATAACACCGAGAGGTTCGGATTTGAAACTGGTCCAGACTTCACCTTGAAGTCTTTCCAGAACTATGCAAATGACTTCAAGGAGCAATACTTTCGGGCAAAAGATGGTACACATTTAGTGTCTGAACAGTCCGATCTGTTACCTGAGAAGATTGAAGGTGAATATTGGCGGATTGTTGAACATCCAACTGAAGAAATTGAGGTATATTAGGTGTCAAGGTGAATTAGCTCTTATAAAACCTCGAGATTCAAGGATTATTTTCTCAGGTTCTGTTTATTTGGTCTCTAGGTCCTCTATGGTGCTGATTTGGAAACTGGAGATTTCGGAAGTGGCTTTCCTAAAGCATCATCTGTTGGTGCTGATTTAGAGGATCAATATGTGAAATCTGGTTGGAACTTGAACAACTTCCCTCGTCTTCCAGGTTCTGTTCTTGCATTTGAAAGTGGAGAGATTTCTGGTGTCCTAGTGCCTTGGTTGTATATAGGAATGTGCTTCTCATCATTTTGTTGGGTAAGATTTTATTTACATTTGCATTTGGCCTAATTAAGTAGGGTTTTTTGCGTATATACCCTTCAAGTCTTCAGTATTTGCAAAATTGCCCTCAAATCTTGATATTTGCAACATTGCCCCTCAAACCTAGCATATAGGGTCTTTCTACTACTATGGCTTAAGAATGTTGCTTTTTAAACAATGCAATGTCAAAATTCCCAATAATTTCCAATACGTTTGCAACAATTTCCGGTTTTAAAACTAAAATTAGTAAGTGAAAGGGGTAGGAAAAAAATCTATTTGAGAGAATTGGTGGGCAATTTTGCAATACCAAGATTTGTAGGGTAATTTTGCAAATACGGAAGATTTGAGGGGTATATAATATATATGCAAAAACCCCAATTAAGTAATATATCAAAGTAATGATTCTTGATCAGCTGTCCTGTGTGACATCTTTTTTTTTCCTTTCAATTTTGGCATAAACTTTGTTGTATTGATCTATTTATTCTTGCTTGTAACAGCATGTAGAAGACCATCATCTTTATTCACTTAATTACCTACACTGGGGAGCACCAAAAATGTGGTATGGGGTCCCAGGAAAAGATTCTTTAAAGTTGGAAGCTTCTATGAAGAAACATCTAGCAGATCTATTTGCAGAACAGCCTGATTTGCTTCATAATCTTGTAAGCAACTATTTCTTGATGTAGAATCTGTTTTTATCTTCCAATATCACGATTTATCCTGTTTAATTTAATATTTTAAAAAAATATTTTTCTGTCTTTTTTGCAGGTCACTCAATTTTCACCATCATTGCTAAAAAGAGAGGGTGTGCCTGTTTATCGCTGTGTGCAGAGTGCAGGGGAGTTTGTTTTGACATTTCCCCGAGCTTATCATTCAGGTTTCAATTGTGGATTCAATTGTGCTGAGGCTGTGAATGTAGCTCCCTTAGATTGGCTGCCTCACGGTCAGAATGCTGTAGAGCTTTACCGTGAACAGGTTCGCAAGATTTCTATTTCTCATGACAAGCTACTATTGGGAGCTGCAAAAGAAGCAGTTAGAGCACAATGGAATATTTCATTTCTTGGAAAGAATACTAATGACAATTTAAGATGGAAAGAGGCATGTGGAGCTGGCAAAATCCTAACCATGTCACTTAAGGTAGGCTTCACCTGAATGTTTATACTTTTGAAAAGAATGGCTGTTTATGCATTTCTCTTTGGAAAGCAGTTCTATTACTTTGTTGCTTTCTGATAGATGTTCAAAATAGGAAATGGAACCATCTAATGTTGCATGAAAATGGAACTTCGGACTTATTGTGCTAACATAAACTCCATGATTCCTTGGGTGTTTGGTACCCTCTAACCCTGCACAAACTGACTAAAACTCTTAAAATATCTTGACCTGCACAAAGATTTATATAAATATCTTTTCTCACTCTTAATTTCTATTTTTATCAGAGTCGTGTTGAAATGGAACGAGCAAGAAGAGAAATTCTTGGTTCTTTACAATCAAGGAAAATGGATGCCAGTTTTGATGTTAACTGTGAAAGAGAGTGCGTTGTGTGTCATTATGATTTGCACCTTTCTGCGGTTGGTTGCATTTGTTCTCCCGATAAATTTGCATGCTTGATTCATGCGAAAGAGCTGTGTTCTTGTGAGTGGAGCACACGGATTTTCCTTTTTCGATATGAGATCAGTGACTTGAACTCACTAGTGGATGCTTTAGGAGGAAAGTTGAGTGCAGTACACAGATGGGGCCTTTCACATCTTGGACTTAAATTGAGTTCTGTAGTCAGAGAGAAAACATCAGAATCCAAAACGTCTCAAGAAAAAACCCCAGAATCCAAGCTATCCTGCGAGAAGTCACCAGAATCCAAGCCATTTCGAGAGAAAACCCCAGAATCCAAGCTGTCCTCCGAGAAAACACCAGAACCCAAGCTATCCCGAGAGGTAACACCAGAGCCCAAGCAGTCTCCGAGTAGGTTAACTTTGTTTGAAAATACATTTCAGAAGGATAAGGGACCACCATGTCACAGTAATCTTGGCGGTGGTTCTAAAAGCATTTGTTCATCACAGGAAACCAAGGCATCCATCCTGCAAAAATCTTCCTTCAGAGGTCAAACAGATAACAATGTGCTTGATAGAAAGAAAAATATGGCGACTCATGAGGCTGTCTTAATAATAGATGTTGATGAACATGAGAGACCAGTATCGCTGCCTTCACATAAAGTAAAGGAAGAAACCGCTGAGAATTCAGAAACTTTAGCTAGGCTCAAGTCCATTGATAAAGTAATTACCTGCAATTCACAACTGGAGCGAGTTCTTGTACCACCTGAGACTAACGCAGCTGATATTAGTGAAAATGACAACAATTTGCAACATGCAGTTGAAAAATCTAGCAGTGAAGAAGACTCTAACAAGAATCCATCTCATTCTAATCGCAATGTGACAGATGGAGAAGCCTTGGTTACAGTAAGGCCATCTTATCCACCAAGTATTGAAAGAAATATCCGCACACAAAGGGGCCCTCGAGTGGCGAAGGTGGTGAGGAGAATTAACTGTACTGTTGAGCCCTTGGAATATGGTGTTGTCTCATCATCAAAGTTGTGGTCGACTAGTCAGGCTATTTTCCCCAAAGGTAAGCTAAAGGTCAATTTTGACATTTTCACAATTCTCCAGATTAATGTTCTATCACCTTTTTACCCATCTCGAGACTTCCTGATTTATTCCAGCGAGCTAGTCATTTTTCAAATTTATTTTCCATTTCAACCAATCAATTTAGTTGCTATTATTATATATTTCTCAGTTGGAAGGAGCAAGATCTATTATTTATGACTTACCTGACGCATGCGTGATTTTCCTTTTTGTTGCAGGATATAGGAGTCGAGTTAGGTACTTCAGTGTACTAGA
The DNA here is from genome assembly GCF_001876935.1 of Asparagus officinalis. Lineage (NCBI taxonomy): Eukaryota > Viridiplantae > Streptophyta > Magnoliopsida > Asparagales > Asparagaceae > Asparagus > Asparagus officinalis. The sequence goes on from NC_033803.1 coordinate 73,088,214, forward strand.
TCCAACACAGATGTGTTATTATGTATCTGAAATTTTGGATGCTGGACTGCTCGGACCTCTATTTATGGTAATCAAATGCTCCTTGTATTTGAATATTGTATTACAACATAAGTACAACACAGACGAGGACAAAACGCGCACGCATATGCATGAATGCATACAAATGTTGTTGCATTTATTAAAAAACGAGTCATGAAAATTAGGAGACTATAAGTGATATTACAGTTCCTAACAAGTAGCTACTGTATCTTGGGCTGCAGGTTAAGGTCGAGAAATGCCCGAGTGAAGTGTTCATTCATGTATCTGCTACCAAATGCTGGGATATGGTCAGGGAAACGGTGAATAAGGAAATTAGGAGGCATCACGAGTTAGGTAAAGTTAATGTCCCTACGTTACAGCCTCCAGGGTCCCTTGATGGTCTTGAAATGTTTGGTTTAACTTCACCAACAATTCATTCAAGGTAAGATGTTCATAATAATCCGTTTCCTTTCCCCCCCCCCCCCCCCCCTGCCGGTTCTGCCTTGATTGCTGTGTTTGAATTTAAGTCAAAGTGAATATCATTGTCAATAGATCCCCTGTGCCTGGGTTAGCTGTCTTATCATAGGTTTATAAACCTTATCTCACTTGTTTCAGCATTCAGTCTATTGGAGTGGAGATTCTTCAGATTTATTTCTATCCAAACCAAGATTCTAGGATTACAAAAAGAAGGTTAACAAGGATAAAACAGAAATATTACACATAATAGTTTACATGGAACCTTGTCTCATGATGGTATCACATATTTTTGCCTTGTCAATTGACCACTTAATAAGATGGGCTGGCTAATTAGTATCTATAAATTAAAAAATGCATTTTATTTTATTTTTTGTCCATACGGTAGACCTGCACAAAAAATAGATGGTGAAAACTGTTGTTGTTCTTCTTATTTCCTTTTTCTTAGATATGCACTTTAGGTTGTAGAAATTTTTTGATCCGAATATTTAATCTTTATCTGAAGTTTTGAACGCTTTAAAACTCTACCACAAGAATAGTTTAAAATTCTACCAAAAAAAAAAAAACAAATTTTGATAGATCTCAAACATTCTGATCCATTAACCTAGCAACTTCCTACTTGTGCTGTTCATTTGTCTCGTTGATGCATGAATAAAAGAATCCTAAAAAAACTTGATTTTGTATTTTAGACATTTAGATCAATTTTAATAATGTGGATCTTTCAAAGAAAAGACAATCTATTGAATTTAAATGCGAAAATTTGGGCGCCAAAACTAATCGATCGCGGGCAAGTCTCTTTTCTCTTTGTTTGGTAACTGGCTTATTTTCAAAGACATTGCTGCCGCCCATAGTTTTCTATGTAGGAATTTTGAACGACCGTCCTAATTTTTTTTTTATCTTGGCACAAGTCCGAGGTTTGAAACCATGGTCATCAGTTACTCCACAGCCAACCTTGTTTTGATGGGGAGAATGACAATATTCTCCCGTATGTGTCAAATATATTTTCTCCTCTTTCTATCAACTTGTTAAAGATAATTATGACATATATGTCCAATCTTTTGCAGGCAATTGAAGCAATGGATCGACATCATTGCTGTACAGAGTACTGGAGGTCTCGACCACAACCACCGCCCACAATAGCTTCACCCGTGGATCACCAGCTTGGAGCAGATTCGGTAGTTATAAGAGGACTGCTTAAAAAGGCCAACCCAGAAGAGCTTAGGACCTTGCATAGGCTGCTGAGCAGTGGAGATCCCAACTGTAACAAACAGCTTGTTGGTCTCCTTGAAGATGAGATTCAGAAGAACTTTTAGGTGGAAATGTGGGTTCTCTGTACGAGTTTTAAATTAGGGGCGTGCTCCCAAATTTTTGTTGCCGCTTCTGGTGCCCGCATTTTTTCCGGCGTTGGGTTGGGAGTACCTGGCTCGATGGTAGTAGAACTGGTCTGGCGGCAACAGAGATGGTATCTATGTACGAAATTTATTCTTTTTATTTTAATAATAGTCATAAATATTCAACCTGCACATATATAAACATCATTGTAGACACATGCGAGGGTCCAAATCGCCTCTAACGCAATAACATTTTTTATGGTTTTTCGGGGCTTCTCAACGGATAGTAAATGTACCGGAGTTTCGGAATATATTGTTATCAGGTTTTCCTCTGTTTTCTATGACGTTATGCCCGATTCGTTTCAACGTCTACGCCAAATTTTCATTGATGAAAATTCGAAATACTTTCTGGGTATGCGGAACATGAGTTATAGTGAATACTAGCAGGACCCGCGTTCTCTTTGAACTTTGATCCTGGGTTAGATACAAAATACCCAGAAACGCTTCTAGAGCTGGATTTGCACTTTCTCGGCCTTTGTACACCAACAGTTTAGCCGCATGTCGAGGGGGAAAAAAAAAACACACACACACCAAAATTAGGAATATAGAATGGAAAACTATGACAAGGAGAAAAGATATTAAATATAATTTCCATCTTCTCATTATTAACTTCGATCATCTTCATTAACAAACTTGAAGAGTTGGGATGCCGCTACTGGTTCAAACGTACATCAACCCTTCAACCCACGCACGCCTAGAAATTAACCCGAAGAACTGAAAACCTAAATCATCGAAACTGAGGATAACAAGATAAAGCTAAATCAAACAAGGAAATAAAGCTAAATTTTTTTACAACCCTGCTGAGACTAGACCATGGAGAGGGAGGCATTTCCATCTTCTGCATTGCTTCCACCGCCATTTCATGCACGCTTATTAGTTCTTTGAACTCCTGAAGAAAAAAAATAAGTAATAACCCCCAAAAGAAATTTAGCTGCATCATGCATACCTACGTGATCGAGGTCTCATGTTTGTGATGTTTAGATCATTTTGTTTCATTGTGTAGATAAACTAAAGGCTAATCGCCCCCAGTAGTATTGTTGTTTTGAACATACTACCACTATAGTTTTATTGTTTCTTATAGAATCCCGAGTAAGATATCTTATGAGTCTTTTACCTTAGTTAGGGGTCTATTTGTAAAAAAAAAAAACCAATTTTCTCTATTTCTTTGAGAGTAAGATAGTCAATAAATTCAACTCAGAGGGTCTATATTATACAATAAAACTATATAGGTAGTAAATTCGAAACAGCAATACTACTGCAAGGGGTCAATCCAAAATTAGCCCTAAAATATATTTCTAAGCTATTTTAAATAATCTTTTGGTATGCATCAGAAGTTGTTACAACATCTCCAGGTGTGTGTAGTCGAAAGAGATTCATCGTGTATTCGAAGGCAGCAGGCCACGTGAGAAGTATAAAAAGACTGGCATGGTACCTGTGGTACCTCAACAAGTATTAAGTACGGCAGTTATGAATAACTATCAAACATACACCAGTATCATTTTTATTAGAATAGTTCAAAAGAAGCCTATCAAACAGATTTAGTATGAGATTCGAGATATATCGCAACAAGTATTGATATTGTGAGTAAACAATCAAACATGCACACCTCATTTTCCTCATTTTTACTAGAATATTCAAAAGTGTCCTACCTGTTGCAGACCTCGCCAACTGTAAGCTTAAAGATGTCTTCAACATGAGATTTTAGAGTCCTTCGCAGGTCTCCATCTGTGGAAGTCCCAATCAAACGGTTGTCACTGTTGATAACCAGAAGGCATCCACATCCTTTGCTACTCAGCTCAACAAGCTGATCTATTATCAGATCTTCTTCGTTGCAGATAGGGAGCTCCTCATCCTTTTTCATTACATCTTTCACCTATTTATATGCAACCAACTCACAATTATGAAAGATTTATGTTGCTTCTATTTATATACTGGTACCGAAAAGTACTTAACACTATCACGTGCAATATAGGAAACATCAGAGGTAAAATTTAACTTTCCAGTGCTAATTAACAAAACAGGAGAACTTGTACATCAATGTCCTCTTATGACCACAATGTGGAAATAGAAAAGACTGTACTTTGTATCCATTAGCTCAAAATTTTGCATTTAACAGAAAGGCATCATTTATTTCTGTGCTCGGCTAGCTGTATTGCTGTCTTCAGGTGGTACCTGCATTAAATTATAGTGAAATTAGTTACATATGGAATACTGCAACATTAGATATCTTTCATGATCTAAAGCTGCATTTCAAAAGGAAAGATGAGAATGTTGGGTAAATTTCACAAAAACCCCCCTGAACTCTTTGGAGTTTTGCACAAAACCCCTCTGAACCCACAAAATTATACTAAACCTCCACACCAATGAAATGTCCGGAAAAATCTCATAAACAATGTTTACAAGTAGAGTAATCATTTGAACTATGACAAATGAAAATTTGCGATGAAGATTTTGAATAGAGAACATTCATGTGGGAGAAGGAGACACAAAAACCAGGTCATATCATGTTTTTAGACTCTGCACGTTAATGCTATTCATGAGGCTTTCCCATCCTTCTGCTCTTTCTATAGCTTGCAGTTTGTTGAAGTACCGAGGGATGAAAAGAGGGACTCTTATTATAGGAGAGAAGAAGAGACTGGGACGTGATGTGACAAGGCATTAATTAGAGCTAATGTGATGCATGCAGTTGAATAATATTCAATATATCGAGAAAAAGAAAGACTATACTTTCACTGCCTTACCAGCATAGGCTATGACAAACTAAGATATGATATGTCAAACGCACAGGAAGAGGAAGTTTCCAAGTTTAAACCATAAGTTAAAGCTTAGAATTAAATAAATAAGTACATAAGTCCTGTTGCATGTGTACTTCTGTGTTTTCTATAGAGAATAACTATCGATTCTCTTGTGCTTATAGGACAGTGAGTATAATCTCCTGTCTAAGGAAAATGGACGGTTACATTTTGGAATTACTTGAATAGGGAAGTCGAAGATGGTATTACTGCAGGGTTTACAGATAAAAGACATGGAACAAACTGAACTTACTGACATTATGGAGGTCGTATGTTTTGCTTGGTAGTGAGGTGGCATAATCCCCTCGACTCATTCAAATGATTGCATATCCTCATGCACTCCTCAACCCATGTGAATGTGGTCCCTCGTTTGAATGAGTGGAGAGGATTGTGCCACCTCACTACCAAGCATAAAATTTGTGCTTGGTACCAAACATACTCATGTGTTTCCAATATAATTTCTAGGAATAGAATGAGGAATAATTCTTTTATAGCTCAAAGCTTCCTAAACCAAATTTAAGTATGATTTGTGAGACCTACATCCCAAGTATTGCTTAAGACTCCAAATGTCATAAAAGCTTTAACATTTGGGTTAAATAATTTGAATTAGAATAGCATCATCATAGGTGGAAGTTTGAAGAAGCCAGCAATTAGATCTGGGAAAAGTTTCCTACAGTGAGTCAACTACTTTCATCTCTTGGGAAGAAGGTTATCATTAGGTCTTCGCTACAGAATGTAAATAACTTCATGCTTGAATGCCTCCTAATTGGGCAACATTACATCAAATATAATGATACTCATTAAGTTAAAGCCTTTTACTTCAGACTAATGAATATTGGTAGATAGAAAGGGGGAAAAAAGAGATCATTCTACCAAAGATTTATCTTGTTTTAATGCATCACCTTGTCCACAGTTCTTCAAATCCAGACAAGGGGCTGCTCCTTGGGTGGGTCTTGTTCTCGAGACGATATTTCCATCAACTCAACAATTCTGTATCGGAAACAAATATTGCAAGTTTGATCAACAGATAAACAAGCTAACACGAGTTTAATTACCTGCAAATTCTTCAGCTCGGTTAGATTTCATTAAACTGTTTTATAAGAATCAACTAGCTTTGAACCAGATTCTCCATGCTCACTATCAATTTGCTAGGATCAAAACTGTTTCAGCAATTTCACAACTTTGATATGCCTTCTGAAGGTGATATAATTCCTGTTTGACGCCGCCCTTCACCTGATATATTCACGAAAGAAAATAGCGAACTCCTTTTAGTTACGACTTATGAGAGGTAAAAGAACAAGTAGCCTCATAACATAATGACCGTAGAAAATAGAGGTGCATTTAGGCACCTACAGTGATGATGGAGATAATGATTTTGTCCTTCCTTTAGATTCTTGCTTATATGAACTTCTATCATTTTTCATACCACGTGTATTTTAAGTACTGCACAAAATAAGGAGTTGGTCGGTAATTTAGTGCAGAAGGACCAACATCAAGATGGTAGGTGGTTGGTTATATCCATTACTTTCCTCGCTTCTCAGTGAGCACAAGTCCAAATATGTTATGACTCTAATCTCTAATATGACTTTATCATCCCAAACGACCGCTCAACAAAGTATTCACTGAAGACAGAAGTAGCTTCAATTGACTGCCAACAAATTATGACCATATACTTCTAACCTGCTCTCAAGTTGGTACTGAAGACAATCAAATTTCGTCCCCGATGCCAGCCTTTTGATAGAATATCTTCAACACATATAATTCAGAAGCAGACAGAAATAAATCATTTAACTAATCAGACCATGCTAGCACCAAGATGAATTGTGTGATAGGTCAATGAGTCTATTATAAACTAGCCCGAAAATTTGGGATAAAGGCTTTGTTGCTGTTAGGATAAAGGCTTTTTACAATCCTCGGTTTTCTGCAACTCAAAGAATGTCGCAGAAACTAACAAATTGCAACAAAAAGAAGGTTTTCAAGTTTGACTAACCAAAATAACAAGGCAACTAGATCCTACATGTACGAATTACTTGCACCTAGCACAGAGAGAGTTTTGCATGCTTGACTTTGCACAGATGGACGTTATTGCTGGTCACATTTGCAACCTGAATCAAATACTTAGCTAGAAGAAGTAAAGGTGATAAAGCAGTAGCACAGAATTTATACTCTCACAGATGAAGCACATGACCAAATACACTACACAATGTCACACAGCTGCGCTGATAAAAAGAGGCATGGAAATGAAAATGCAAGGCAAATTATATAGTTTAAGAGAACATAACTTCCACAAATTTACATTTTTATCGCTAAAGACAATACCTTACCAGCAGATAAATCTTGAATAGCAACGAAATGTTCAGCTTAAGATATCAATGACCACGAACCAAAGGTTTCTCATTACGGAGTTAAAGAATAAGCAGAGAAGTGAATTAAAACACAGTTTTTGCAAACTTTCAACAGGAATAATACCACAGGAGGAGATTGAGGACAAAGATAATAGTCGCGTCAGATGCCTAATTCTCCTAGCAATGTCAATTTCAAAGATGTGATACTCAGAAGATGAACAAGAACACACAAGGAATATAAACTTTACATTTATCGAGTGAGTAGCGAATGACAAATATGGATGGGTAAATTAAGTAGGTAAAATTTCCATAAAATTATAAAATAAACAATCACAGATCAACCTTAAAGTCAACTTAGCCGCTTCAGAAATTAGTCAAGAAATAAGGAATGCAGGAGAGATGAATGCTAGCACACACAGCAAAGATTGAGTTAGCTGAGAAAATATAAGAATGCAAGATGCATTACGTGCCTTTGGCCAAAACTTCAATATTTTGATCTTTCCATTTGTATAATCCTCATAGTTTAAGTTACAACTACCTGTCACGGTTCTTTTTATTGTATACAGGAGAGCTCAATTATCTTAATGATACAGAACAAATAATTTATGCAACTTTCTTCTAATTCAAGCATTTTTCACATGCTGTCTGTACTGTGTAGACCGTCTTCTATGGACACCCCCCACATATGTCAAAGCAACCTGTTTGAATAAGGAGTTCAACATTTAATTACCAAAACTTGCTTCGCAGTATGCAGTTTGTGAGGCTGATGGGGTTCAAATCAAATACCTTAGAAGTGCAGTGCAGTACTTAATGGAAAAAATGATCACAAGGCCTGTAAATAAACCATGTATCCTCCTGGCTTCAAACTTCACCATTTATCTCTACAACTACACCTCCCCTCCTTGAAATGGTGGTAAAAACATCCATCAGCTACAATGATTTCTCTTTCAACAATATTTGAGATGAACTTCATTGAAGAATGGCAATCCATGCACATCCTTACATTCTTCGAGACACGAATTGTTGTTTGCACTCGTGAAGAGATGATACCAAAACACACTGCAATCTTTTCAGTATGATAACAGGAGAAGGGATCAACTTCTCCTTCTTGGCAGAAGATAATATTTTGAGGTACATATCCTCTCTTCACCATTGTGTTAGCTAACTTATCCCATGCGTTTAAAATCCTCTCCATCTCTGAGTGTGATCTATCTCCTGCTTTAAAAGAGTGAATTTTGTTATCCGTGTATATCCAACTACATGTCTTAGCCACCTTTAATCCACGAGCTTTCATGTCATTCCTCACGCTAATAGAAGAATCCCACATGCCTGCCGTTGCAAATATATTAGAGAGAACAATGTAGTTTGAAGCATTACTTGGCTCCAATTCAAAGAGAGCTCTAGCAGCCTTCTCCCCGATCTTGTAATTTGAATGTAGTCTGCAAGCCTTGAGAACTGTAGCCCAAACACAAGCATCAGGTTCGAAAGGCATTCTTCCAATGAACTCCATCGACTCTTCTAGCAAACCAGCAGTGCTCAAAATATTAACCATACACGTGAAGTGTTCCAAAGTAGGGGTGACACCATAGACCTCCTCCATCATATTGAAATACTTCCATCCTTGCTCCACAAGACCTTCTTGATTACAAGCTGAAAGAATAGCTGTGAAAGTAATATGATCAGGGTCAACTGCGGATTCCTCCAGTTCTTTAAATAGGTTAATTGAATCCTTAGCCATTCCGTGGAAAGCATAACCAGATATCATTGCATTCCAAATTGCTATGTCCTTTTGATCAGTGCAATCAAATACTAATCTCGCTTCTACTATACTACCACATTTTGTGTACATACCTATCAAGCTACCTGCAATAGTTAAAGGATACTCATCAGGTCTTCGTTTCACGATGTAGCCATGCAATTCTCTCCCTAATCTGAAGGCAGCAGTACTACTGCAAGCCAAGAGAACGATCAAGAGAGTAACTGAATTAGGGACAGCAGAATTCTGTTCTAGCATTTCAGAAAATAATCTTAGAGCAGCTCCTGGATCCCCATTATGGTTGTGCCCTGCCATTAGAACGTTCCAAGACACGGCATTTTTCTCTCTGATTGCCCCAAAGGTTTTAGTAGCAGAGACCATATCCTCGCACTTTGCATACATGTCAACTAATGCACTCGAAACAAAGACATTAGACTCAAAATCATTTCTCAGTACATAGCCATGAATTTCCTTCCCCGAATCAAGTAACTTGAGATCGGTGCACACAGAAAGGACAGACGTAATAGACACAGCATTTGGTTTAATCGAAACATTCCTTGATGACTGCAGATCTCGAAACAACTCCAATGCATCATCATTAAGACCAAAGCGATGAAAACCAGAGATAAGTGCATTCATAGAGATAACATTTGGCTTCGGGCCAACTTGACTCATCTCAGATAGCAGCTTAAATGCCTCATCTTTCCGTCCGTTTCTTGCATAACCAGCAAGCACGGTGTTATAAGTTATGACATCAGGCGTAAACCCGTCTTCCTTCATCGATTCCACAAGCCCCAGTGCCTCAACTATCTTGTCCTCGCTCACATATGCAGCAACCATTTCATTCCAAATCGTCAAACTCTTACCCTCAAGCTTAGAAAACACTCTCTCAGCATATTCTCTCTTCCCACTCTTCAAGTACATATCGATCAACGACCCACCCACATAAACATTTATCTTAAGCCCGCTCCTGATCACATACGAATGCAACTCCTTACCAAGACTCAAAACTCCCAAACCCGAACAAGCTGGAAGAACACTAGCAACCGTCACAGAATTCGGCCTCTCACGCAAACACATGTCGAAGAACACGTCCAAAGCGTCCTCGAAAAACCCATTTTGAACGCACCCCGATATCACCCCGTTCCAAGAATTCACACCGGGGCGAACCCCGCAATCCCTCATCTCATCCAAAACCCTCATCGCCTCATCAGTCTCCCCGTTCCTCGCGAACCCGGATATCAAGGCATTCCAACAAATCAAGTCCGGGCGAACCCCACTCTCCTTCATCGAGCGAAAGACCTCCACGGCCTCACCCAGCAAGCCCGCATCCGAATACGCATTCAGCAGCGCAGTCCAAGTGACGACATCCCTCTCCTCCATGCGGTCAAACACGACCCTCGACGACCCTATATCACCGCACTTGGCATACATGTCGATGAGGGAGTTGCCGATGAAGACATCGGGGTGGAGCTGGATCCTCACCATGTACCCGTGGACGGCGGAGCCGAGGGAGAGGGAGCGGAGCTCGGAGCAGGCCTTGAGGACCTTGGGGATGAGGAATTTGTCGGGGCGAGCGTCGTCGGAGAGCATGGAGGAGAAGGAGGAGAGGACCGAGGGCCACTGGTGGGACCGAGCGTCGGTGGAGATCGATTGGGCGTAGAAAGGGGCTTTCTTGCTCGGTTGGGGAATTTCGTCGAGCACCCTGCGGGCTTGGTCCGGATTGAGCAGGGAGGCGCCGCCGGGCTCGGGTTTGAAGGGGGGGCGGTTGCCGCTCTGCTTTGGCGGGAGGAGCCGGGGGCAGGGGAGACGGCGGCGGTGCGAGGAGGCGGTGGGTCCAGAGGGGGAGGGGGAAGGGAGGGAGAGGGTGAGAGGCGGCTGTAACATTTCTGGGGTCCTCAGGGGAGGTCATTCGTTTCCGGGGGCGGGCGCGGGGATGACTAACTGCGAACCACAATCAAACCATTATACGTATATATATATTATATATTATATAATATATATATATATATATATATATATTATATATATATATATATATATTATTATACATACGCGGCCTATATAGTTAGCAGGAAATTTTCTAAACCAACCTATTTGGACTTTTATTCCCAAAAAACGACCCCATTCAAAAATAATTGCAAAAACCGACCTGGTTTCAGCCTCAGCGCTGAAACCAGGTCGGTTTTTGAAAAAAAACTCTTCGAAACTTCACGGGAGTTGAACTCCCGTGAAGTTTCGTAGTTCAAAAAACTTCACGGGAGTTCAACTCCCGTGAAGTTTCGGAGAGTTTTTTTCAAAAACCGACCTGGTTTCAGCGCTGAGGCTGAAACCAGGTCGGTTTCTCTAAATAAATGTGAAAAGGGTCTTTTTTTGGGAATAAAAGTCCAAATAGGTTGGTTTTGAAAATTTGTCCATAGTTAGCACTTAAAAGTGTGTATATATATATATGCATGTATGTGGCTAAGTTGCACTTAAATGCCTTTAAAGTTTCACTAATCTTGCACTTGAGTGGCACTCATCTTAAAACCGAGAGAGAGAAAAAAAAGCCCCAAATTATCTTAGTATTGCAGATAGATGCTCCATCATTAAAAAAAACCCAGACGACATTAACTTTTCCTTACGTATCCAAAAATATCGCATAACAGGGGTACTACAGTGAAACCTTCAAAAATTTTAGGATACTTAGGTGAGGCTATTTATAACCTGAGGGTATTTATATACAACATTAGGTAAACAAAAGGGTAGCTACGCGCAACATTGGTGTGAAACCGTGTGGGGTCCACCTTCACGTGTAGTGATAGGCCAGCATTCTCTTCCGTGTGAAGAGATAAAAGGGGATAGCTTTTTGGTTTTGTTCAGCGGACAAACTCAAGGCCCACCCGGTACATAACTCCCTATAAATAGTCCCCTAGTTTCCCCCTAGGTTTTCGTGCAAGTGGAAGGGTTCTTTTGGCGGCAGCAAAAGAAAATTGCAGGGAGCAGCAAGGACGTGTGCGAAGGCCAGGGAAAAAGCGGCGTGCAAACCGAAGGCTTGGAGGCGCGTGCAAGGTACGGAAGCAGGGGCTTGGGGAAAAGCAGCGGCTGAGTTCTCTTTTGGAGCAATACAGTGCGGAGGCAGAGGAGGCTTTAAGAGAAAAAGTCTTTTGTACGGCTTTTGAGAGGTTTTCTTTTGGGTATCCCTTTTGTTAGAGATTTGAGAGTTAATTGAGGGTTTAAATTGTGAGAGTTGTAAACCCTAGTTGTATTCTTTCCCTCTAATAGTAGATCTCCCCCTTCTTGCCCCGTGGACGTAGGCAGTTTGCCGAACCACGTAAAAATTGGTTGTTTGAGTTTGTGGCCATTGTAATAGTTTTAGGATCCCTCGACAGGTCAGTCCTAGAACTGATGAGAGGAAGAGCCGATATCTCACTTGGTTGAGATATCCGCTTCAGATTCTTGTCTCCTTGGTGAGACGGGAATTCTTATATCGATCTTTCTCTCTTATTGTGCACCAGAAACTCTGCCGAAATTTCCGCTGCGCACAACAAGTGGTATCAGAGCCCAGATTCCAGATCTAGGGTTTGGAGGAGTAGATCAATTTGGAGGCCCGTTTAGGACTTCGTTGGTGATAAAGGTGGGATCTTTCGGTAAAGACTCTATCTTTCAGCTTTGGATCTATTCTTTGTTCGTTGATGCGTAAGATGTCGGGGAAAGAAGGTGCTTCGGGAGTCGAGGGTGGTTCTTCTGGCGTGAAGACTATTCAGAGTTTGAATATCCACTCTATGAAGATAGATGTGGAGAAATTTAATGGCACAAACAACTTTGGATTATGGAGATGCGAGGTTTTGGATGCGCTGAACGCGCAGAATTTGGAGGATACCTTGGAGTTAGATGGCAAGCCAGATGACGTTGAAGAAAAGGTTTGGAAGAAGATGAATCGAACGGCGTGTGGTGTGATTAGATCTTGTTTGACTCAAGATCTAAAATATGATGTGATGAATGAGACTTCTGCGAAGAAGATTTGGGAGATTCTCGAAAGCAAGTATTTGACCAAGAGTGTGGAAAATCGCTTGCATTTGAAGAGGAGACTTTATCGTTTCCAGTTGAAGAAGGGAACCTCCATTAGAGATCACATGAACCACTACACAAAGCTTCTTGCGGATTTGGCGAATGTGGATGTCAAGATTGAAGATGAGGACAAGGCGTTGCTGTTGTTGAGTTCCTTGCCCGACGAGGAATATGAGACCTTCGTTCTTACTCTGATTAATGGGAAGGCATCACTTTCGTATAGTGAGGTCACCGCTGCACTTGTGAATTATCAGCTTCGAAAGAAGGATAAGGAGGCTTCGGTTGAGCCGGTAGCGGAGGCGTTGGTCGCAAGAGGGAAGGGTCCAAACCGAAAGAATTGGAAGTCACAGTCTAGAGTAGGAAAAGATCAGTGTGCTTGGTGCAAGGAGACTGGTCATTGGAAGAAAGACTGCCCAAAGCTCGACGAATGGATGAAGAATAAGCAGAAGGGAAAAGGGAAGCAACCATCATCAGAAGCAAACATCGTATCGGATGGTAATAATTCTGACTCTTCTATTTATTCGCTTTCTATCAGTCCTACAGATAGCTATTCGGAGGAATCTGAATGGATGTTGGATAGTGGTGCGACCTATCATGTGTGCCCTAGAAGGGAATGGTTCTCCAGTTTTGAGAAGCTGGTGGATAGTGGTGTGGTGTACATGGCTGATAACCGTGCATGCCAGATCCTTGGGATAGGAAGAATTCGCATAAAGATGTTTGACGGGACTGTTAGAGAGTTAAACGATGTGAGATATGTTCCTTCTTTGAGGAAGAACTTGATCTCGATTGGAGCTTTGGTTGGAGAGGGTCTGAAGGTTCGTGTTGAGGACATGGTTCTCGAGATTGCGAGAGACTCTCGTATTTTGATGAAGGGCGTCAGGAGAAATAACCTGTATTACTTGACTGGAGGTATAGTGGCAGGTGGAGAGCTGACGACTTCTGTTGATTCGACTAGACTGCGGCATTTGGGGCTTGGCCATTCCAGTATTGATTCCTCGCATAGATTGAAAGAGGGTGCAAAGACCTGCAGTTTGAAGTCCAGTGAACATGTTGATGTGAGCAAGAAGACCGAGGTGAAGTGTGGCACCTCTATTCACCGTGCTAAGGGTCGTTCTGGAGGAGTTCACGTGGATGTTTGGGGGCCTTCCAAGGGGGCATCATTGGGAGGTAATAGGCGTTTGGTTTCCTTTGTTGGTGGCTGTTCTAGGCGTGTTTGGGTTGCAACCAAATCCCCTTTGGAGAAAGTCCTAGTAGTTTCCAACAGATTGAAGAAGTGTGTGACAGACAGAAAGGTGAAGGTACTCCATTCTGGTGGGAGGTACAAGATGGACCTATTTCTGTATTAGAGCCGAGCTCACGGTATTTCGAGACACTTCGTTGGAAAGGAAATCTTGGAACAGCTAGATAGGGTGACAAATTTGGAGAACCGTGCCTTTCTGGAGGAGGATCGGTGTTTGGGGTCGAGCAATGGTTTGCAGAAGAGTTTCTGGACAGAGGCTTCGACATATTTGGGTCATCCTATTAAAGAGTTGTCAACTGCTGTGATTGGAGGTAAAACTCCATTGGAAGATAGGTCTGGTAGTGTCACTTTGGTTGAGGCTTCGATGAGGAAGCCAATTGACTCTCAGCAGGTGGAGAGTTTTGGACAGACCTTAGAGGTATCGCAGCGGGTGGAGAGTGATGCTACTCCACATTGGGTAAAGATTACTCCAGATCATACTGCATTATTTGGGATTCTAGCTGAGGTGACACGGCTTGGAGATCATTTGGGTGCAGATGATGAGTTGGGTTTTGATTCGAGTGCAACTGATAGATACAGTTTGGATATGACCATTGGTTCACCTCAGGTGGAGGTGTTTGAGGCCATGGGAGGTGCTATCAGTCACAGAATTGATCGTGATATTGGAGAAGGGTTGCGTACTCTTCTATTGGATTGAGGTCGTTAGCGGCCATTTGGGTGAACTACGTTCGGCTTGATTCCTTGGGCAAGAGGATACGTAGGCAATCTTTATGATGCAGCCGAGTTTTGGATTTTGATGGGGGTGAGATCGATTTGGTGAGTTGATACTGACATTTGGAGAGTGTTTGCATTCTCATTTGGGTTCTCGACTTGTTATGGATTGAGTCTGTTGTCGTGAATTGTTTCACAGTTGTGAGTGGATTGTGGGGGCCACGAGCTGGCAAACCTATCAAGACACGCGATTTGATGTAATCCCTTTCCGCTCATGAATTGGTTCAGCTCCGCGTGGCCCACCCGAAATTGAGTTGCATGCTATAAATAGGAATTGTATTTTCTCCTTAGGTTTTGCGGAAGCAGAGGGGACGTCTTTTGCTGGCGGCTGGAGAAAAATCGCAAGCAGCAAAGGGCGTGCAAAGGCGGGTACAAAGAAAAAACAAAGCGGCGGCTGCAGCAAAGAAAGAAAAATCTTAGGGATTTGTGAAGAGAGTTTTGTGCAGTCTCTTGTGTTTTCTTTTGTGAGAGATTAGAGAGTTAGTTTGAGGGTTTATTTTGTGAGATTGTAAACCTATTGTATTTTCTCTCTAATAGTAGATCCTCCTCCTTGCCCCGTGGACGTAGGCAGTTTGCCGAACCACGTAAAATTGGTTGTTTGAGTTTGTGGCCATTGTAATAGTTTTTAGGATCCCTCGACGCGCAGTCCTAGAGCTGACGAGAGGAAGAGCAAATATCCCACTTTGATGGGATATTAGGCTTTCAGATTCTTGTTCCCTTTGAGAAACAAGAATTCTTATCGATCTTTCTCTCTTATTGTGCACCAGAAACTCTGCCGAAATTTCCGCTGCGCACAACAAGTGGTATCAGAGCCCAGATTCCAGATCTAGGGTTTGGTTGGAGGAGTAGATCAATTTGGAGGCTCGTTTAGGGCTTCGTTGGTGATAAATGTGAGATCTTTTTGGTAAAGACTCTATCTTTTTAGTTTTGGATCTATTCTTCGTTCGTTGGTGCGTAAGATGTCGGGGAAAGAAGGTGCTTCGGGAGTCGAGGGTGGTTCTTCTGGCGTGAAGACTATTCAGAGTTTGAATATCCACTCTATGAAGATAGATGTGGAGAAATTTAATGGCACAAACAACTTTGGATTATGGAGATGCGAGGTTTTGGATGCGCTGAACGCGCAGAATTTGGAGGATACCTTGGAGTTAGATGGCAAGCCAGATGAGATTGAAGAGAAGGTTTGGAAAAAGATGAATCGAACGGCGTGTGGTGTGATTAGGTCTTGTTTGACTCAAGATCTAAAATATGATGTGATGAATGAGACTTCTGCGAAGAAGATTTGGGAGATTCTCGAAAGCAAGTATTTGACCAAGAGTGTGGAAAATCGCTTGCATTTGAAGAGGAGACTTTATCGTTTCCAGTTGAAGAAGGGAACCTCCATTAGAGATCACATGAACCACTACACAAAGCTTCTTGCGGATTTGGCGAATGTGGATGTCAAGATTGAAGATGAGGACAAGGCGTTGCTGTTGTTGAGTTCCTTGCCCGACGAGGAATATGAGACCTTCGTTCTTACTCTGATTAATGGGAAGGCATCACTTTCGTATAGTGAGGTCACCGCTGCACTTGTGAATTATCAGCTTCGAAAGAAGGATAAGGAGGCTTCGGTTGAGCCGGTAGCGGAGGCGTTGGTCGCAAGAGGGAAGGGTCCAAACCGAAAGAATTGGAAGTCACAGTCTAGAGTAGGAAAAGATCAGTGTGCTTGGTGCAAGGAGACTGGTCATTGGAAGAAAGACTGCCCAAAGCTCGACGAATGGATGAAGAATAAGCAGAAGGGGAAAGGGAAGCAGCCATCATCAGAAGCAAATATCGTATCGGATGGTAATAATTCTGACTCTTCTATTTATTCGCTTTCTATCAGTCCTACAGATAGCTATTCGGAGGAATCTGAATGGATGTTGGATAGTGGTGCGACCTATCATGTGTGCCCTAGAAGGGAATGGTTCTCCAGTTTTGAGAAGCTGGTGGATAGTGGTGTGGTGTACATGGCTGATAACCGTGCATGCCAGATCCTTGGGATAGGAAGAATTCGCATAAAGATGTTTGACGGGACTGTTAGAGAGTTAAACGATGTGAGATATGTTCCTTCTTTGAGGAAGAACTTGATCTCGATTGGAGCTTTGGTTGGAGAGGGTCTGAAGGTTCGTGTTGAGGACATGGTTCTCGAGATTGCGAGAGACTCTCGTATTTTGATGAAGGGCGTCAGGAGGAATAACCTGTATTACTTGACTGGAGGTATAGTGATAGGTGGAGAACTGGCGACTTCTGTTGATTCGACTAGACTGTGGCATTTGGGGCTTGGCCATTCCAGTATTGATTCCTCGCATAGATTGGAAGAGGGTGCGAAGACCTGCAGTTTGAAGTCCAGTGAACATGTTGATGTGAGCAAGAAGACCGAGGTGAAGTTTGACACCTCTATTCACCGAGTTAAGGGTCGTTCTGGAGGAGTTCACGTGGATGTTTGGGGGCCTTCCAAGGGGGCATCATTGGGAGGTAATAGGCGTTTGGTTTCCTTTGTTGGTGGCTGTTCTAGGCGTGTTTGGGTTGCAACCAAATCCCCTTTGGAGAAAGTCCTAGTAGTCTCTAACAGTTTGAAGAAGTGTGTAATAGACAGAAAGGTGAAGGTACTCCATTCTGGTGGGAGGTACAAGATGGACCTGTTTCTGTGTTGGAGTCGAGCTCACGGCATTTCGAGACACTTCGTTGGAAAGGAAATCTTGGGGCAACTAGATAGGGTGACAAATTTGGAGAACCGTGCCTTTCTGGAGGAGGATCGGTGTTTGGGGTCGAGCAATGGTTTGCAGAAGAGTTTCTGGACAGAGGCTTCGACATATTTGGGTCATCCTATTAAAGAGTTGTCAACTGCTGTGATTGGAGGTAAAACTCCATTGGACATGACACAGATTGGGAATCGTGTTGATTTGGATGCAGATGATAGATTGATTAATTCGAGTGCAGCTGGTAGATGTAGTCTGGATATGGTCATTGGTTCATCTCAGGTGGAGATGTTTGGATTAGTTCAGTTTGAGGCCATTGGAGGTGCTATCAGCCGCAGAGTTGATGATATTGGAGAAGGGTTGCGAACTCTTCTATTGGATTGAGGTCGTTCGCGGCCATTTGGGTGAACTACGTTCGGCTTGATTCCTTGGGCAAGAGGATACGTAGGCAGTCTTTATGATGCAGCCGGGTTTTGGATTTTGATGGGGGTGAGATCGATTTGGTGAGTTGATACCGACATTTGGAGAGTGTTCGCATTCTTATTTGGGTTCTCGACTTGTTATGGATTGAGTCCGTTGTCGTGAATTGTTTCACTTCGTACTGGATACAACAAGTGAGATATTTGGTTTGGTCGGTGTCGGCTCAGTTTTGGGAAAACTTCACCGAGGTGGAGAATTGTGAAACCGTGTGGGGTCCACCTTCACGTGTAGTGATAGGCCAGCATTCTCTTCCGTGTGAAGAGATAAAAGGGGATAGCTTTTTGGTTTTGTTCAGCGGACAAACTCAAGGCCCACCCGGTACATAACTCCCTATAAATAGTCCCCTAGTTTCCCCCCTAGGTTTTCGTGCAAGTGGAAGGGTTCTTTTGGCGGCAGCAAAAGAAAATTGCAGGGAGCAGCAAGGACGTGTGCGAAGGCCAGGGAAAAAGCGGCGTGCAAACCGAAGGCTTGGAGGCGCGTGCAAGGTACGGAAGCAGGGGCTTGGGGAAAAGCAGCGGCTGAGTTCTCTTTTGGAGCAATACAGTGCGGAGGCAGAGGAGGCTTTAAGAGAAAAAGTCTTTTGTACGGCTTTTGAGAGGTTTTCTTTTGGGTATCCCTTTTGTTAGAGATTTGAGAGTTAATTGAGGGTTTAAATTGTGAGAGTTGTAAACCCTAGTTGTATTCTTTCCCTCTAATAGTAGATCTCCCCCTTCTTGCCCCGTGGACGTAGGCAGTTTGCCGAACCACGTAAAAATTGGTTGTTTGAGTTTGTGGCCATTGTAATAGTTTTAGGATCCCTCGACAGGTCAGTCCTAGAACTGATGAGAGGAAGAGCCGATATCTCACTTGGTTGAGATATCCGCTTCAGATTCTTGTCTCCTTGGTGAGACGAGAATTCTTATATCGATCTTTCTCTCTTATTGTGCACCAGAAACTCTGCCGAAATTTCCGCTGCGCACAACAAGTGGCTCTGCAAGTGTTGATGTCAGAAGTTTACTAGTAGGATTTAGCGTGGATTTTGAAAAAATTAGGGTCCATTAATCCCCTTTAATGGCTGATTGCTGAGCGGAAGAGAGTTATGCACACATACAACATACTAGAGGAGCGAAGCTAGGTTTTCTGATAATTCATTCGACGATCAAGTCAGTTGTGTTCTGAAGGGGAGATAAAATGATATAGTTCTCTTAGGTGCGCCGAATTTTGCGGACCTTTATGCGGTTGGCAACTTGCCTATTTATATTAGATATAGAAGGGTATTTGAATAGTTCTGGCTGAGTCCAGGCAGTCGGCTGAGTCAACTGATACTTTACAGGTGTTGGTAGCGAGCGCCGAGCGGTCCAAATCACCCTGGTATATATTGTGACGGTGAAAGAGGGGTTACGGCGCTAGCACGGTCCAACGAGTCATTATGACTCTGGAGGAGATGCAATGATGGCTTTGACCATGCATTTAATGTGATAGTGACCGGTTGTCGTTGCTAAGTTGGAGAGAGAAAATTAAGGCTGAGGCTGAGCTTTTAAAATTAATTAAATTTCAGGCGCCCATAGCTGTGACTCTTAATTACGTACGTACGGGATTCATTTGGGAAGGATGCTACCTTAATTCGCAGGGCTAGCTCATCATGCATCAATCTTTGAAGCTAGGTTGATCAGAGAACAACTCCTCATGAGCTTAATTAATCATTGCAGGGCTTATCGATCGGATCCTTCTACCTAGCCCACTTAATTTAATTTAATTTAGAAGATAACATGCATATTCCTAAGTCGCGCCTGGAATTCTAAGTGACGAGCCTGGAATTCTAAGGGCATGTTTGGATTTGTAGGGGGTGAAGGGGAGTTAAGGAAAATTGAGAAAAGGGAAGGGAAGGGAAGGGAGTTCCCTTCCCCTTGGTTACACCCCAGTTTGAGGGTAACAAATTTTATAGTATTAGGGGGTGAACCAAGGGGAACTATGGTGAATTAACTAATTTATCTTCTAAGTGTTCCCAAACAAGATGAATGGAGGTGAATGGTTCCCCTAACTTCCCTTCACCCTCATTCTCCTCAATCCAAACAAGCCCTAAGTGACCAGACACGCACTTTGCAGCAAAATTCATTTGAAACGGAGAAGCTCTAATATATGGGGCCCACCGCATGCATCACACAATCCTACGGAAATTAAATCACTGCTTTCGTGGACCCCGCGACTTAAAAATGGCTGTTAGCTAGCTCACGAACCCAAACTGCTGACACCGTGGGGATGAGCCTGAATTCCGATCAGCATGTTCTCACAACTAACGGAAAATAATGAAGTACTTATTATTATTATTATTATTTGAGGTATTAGAGGATCGTTTTTTTAATATGACTTATTAAGGTATTAAAGTGTTTTTTTTTTTTTTACAATTTAGGATGTTAAAGTGTTTTTTTTACCGTATATGATGTTAAAGTGTTATTTTTATAAATTAGAATATATTTAAGTGTAAATATGGTGAAATAATAGGGTGTCTTAGTGTCATTTAGCCGTGGCTAAAGCGGATGACCAGCCTTGGTGAAATCTATCTATTTATTTCCATCAATCTATATATTTTACTAAACGAAAGGAGAGGAATCAAATAGTAGAGCTCAGATATCATCAGTATGATTTATCTCTAATTCTTCATATTTGGCAATTATTAATGCGATTACATAACACAGTCTGTGAATATATATTACGTCGGTCCGAATAGTTTTAATTTTCTAATATTATTCAAACATTTATCTGTCTCATATATATATATATATATATATATATATATCACTACAGCAATATCAATTTGCAGATATTAATAAATGCTTCAAAATTAAATATCTCGGTCTGAGACAATAACCACATGGAATTGACCTAATCAATCAAAGAAACACGCACATAACTCCTCCACCTAATCAATCAAAGGATTAATTAATTAATTAAGGACCTCCACCTCCTTTCAAGGATCGATCCTAGCTCTTCAGTGATCTCCACACCCGGCGACCTCCCTCCATGATCCTCGGCGTGGCATATGCAGTCCTAATTAAAAGTTTGAAGTTGGAATAGTTAGCAAAGGATTATATATAACAAGAGAGACTAATTAATCATCAGTTAATTAGTGCGATCTCAAATTAACCATATAAATAAATGAAGCAGCTAGCAGACTGAAAGCAACAAAAAAAGAAAAATAAAAAATAAAAATAAAAAATTAAAGCTGAGAAAAACAAAAGAGAGAGAGAGAGAGAGAGAGAGAGAGAGGAGACACTAGGAATTGATATGACGTGCAATGCAGTTTTCACGTGTGCGGGTGTCAAATTAAGCCTACTCGATCCGGCCCTCGTCTGCCAGCGCATGCCAGATTGAGCCCGTCGATCACTTCATTTCATGAGAGCTAGCTGCGAATTTTGCCGGGAGTTTTGATGACACGTCCAGGCTTCTCAGGGCCTGCCCCCCCCCCCCCCCCCCCCCCCCCCCCCCGCCCCCCCCCCCCCCCCCCCCCCCCCCCCCCCCCCCCCCCCCCCCCCCTCGCCCACCACGATTTTCTTTTCTTTTACTAGTTTATTTATGTCCACATCGATCTCATAACAATCCAAAAATCTATTAATTATTCCCTCCCAAAGTTGTACTCTAGACAGAGAGTGAGCGAGTGAGAGAGGGGTAAACGTACCTGTGTACTTAAAAAAAACAACAACATAACAACAATAATAAGAATAACAACAATAATTAGGCAAACTTTTCGAAACCGGGTGGCTGGGCCTAAAACTATTTTTGAGGTAAACTAGCTTAATTGCTTTGTTTCGAGCGACGGAGCTAGGGGCCGGAAGCATGACCTCAAAAATACTATTCATACAACAACAGGGCATATTGTTCCTTGTACGGTATAATTTAGAATATTAAAAAAAAATACTGTTTATACTACATTAATATTTTCAAATTACCTTAGACGTACTGTTGGCCCTGCAATGGTCTTTTCCCCCTATTCAATGCTACAGTGTAATTTTTGAATCTAAAACAAGCTCTGTATGCTACAATGAATTTTTTTGGCTCTTTATCCAACTTTCAAGCTAAAGAAATATTTTTTTAAACCCTGAAACCACTTTTCGGGTAACTTTCTTTTTTTTCTTATACAAATGATGAATTTGATCTTTATCAGACATTTCGTAAATATAAATCTTTTCTTGCTCTATTGAAAATTGATAAAACTTGCTAATTGACATAATATCGTTTTGTTACTTGGGTTGCAAATTCACTCTAATCGTAGAGAAAAACAACTATCGCTAAAGTTTTTATAAATAGTTATATATAAAACCATATTAATTTGGTAAAAAATATAACTTGGTAAATAATACCCGTGCAGGCTTAACACTAGTTACAAATAGTTATATATAAAACTTGTTAGACCAATATCAGCACGCGTATTAATCGGAGAAAGTGAATACATTAATCAATTCTGAAAATAAGCGGTTTACCAGACATATATAGTCGCTTACAGAAATAGATATTGGAATAACAGGATTCATGCAACTGACCACAAAAATCTATGACAAAGCCTTCCTCATTGTTGTTGTAGCTGATTAAGTTAGAAGGCATTAATTAGATTTGAGTTAGCTTGTAAAAATTCTAGATTCAAGTTGAGATATTGACCACCTAATTCATTCAAAGAAAAGGAGAAGGGAGGGGGGGCAGAGGAAGTGTAAACCGATCGACAAGAAATCTTATTCGTTCATCAGTTTCTGTTTCAAGAAATTCTTTCGTCTATATAATTAATTAAGGTTCAAGAAAAAAAAAAAACCATTGGTTAGTTAGTTTAATTTGAAGTTCAAGTTCAGCTATACGTACGTGTAAATAATACATACATACCACTAATTAATCAATCAATCAGAGCTAGGAGTGTTTTTCATGACGAGCTAGTACTTGATCACCGGCTGGGTTCTCGGCTTTCATCATCATCATCATCTTCTTCTTCTTCTTCTTCTTCTTGTCATAACTAACCCCTCTGGCTCTCTCCTGGAAATCCCTGATCTCTTTCAGATACATCCTGACCGCCCCCGAACCGAAGGGGTTATTCTCGGGCCTGCCCCCGTTCTCCTCAAAGGCTGCCCGCAGCCTCCCCACAACGGAGTCCAGGCTTCCCCAGGCCTGCTTGAGAGGGCACGGGCAGGGCGACGGAGGGCTGGGCTGCCCGAAGAAGGGGCACACCGGGGAGTGCACCCGTGTCTTCCCGAACTGGTCCAGGTACTTCAAGAACTCCAGGACGTGGGCCCCGCTGCAGAGGGCGAGGGGGAGCGGTGGCCTGCAGTGTGCAGGTACTCGGTTGAACGTGTTCGGCAGCGCCTCCGCTTCTGCGGACGCTGGGTAGGGCGGCTCGGCGTCAGACGACGGAGGAGGTGATACGCGGGTGGTGTACTTGAGAGGGCTATTGCTATGAGGGTGCACGTAGTCCATGGAGACGATTTAGCTAGCTAGGATTGTTTAATAATTAGCTAGCTAAGGGAAGAAGATCGATCATATATATATAGTATGTAGTATATACGTTGTTTGAATAAATATTGTTGAGGGGAGATGGGATGTACGTTTGAAGTGAAAGCAAATTAACGAGTCTTGACTGTGGAAATATTAAAGGGGAATTGAAGGAGATCGAGACGTCTTTAATTAGCCTTGGATTGATGAAGTACATGAGGTTACAGGAGAGGGCCGGCCGGGTTATATAATTACATTAATTCCGGCACCCTCATCAAGTACTCGATCTCTAATTACACTGCACGCGTGAATCTGAAATGATCTATGCATCTACATATACATGAGATAATTACTCTGAAATTGCGGATTGTAATCACACATGTGATCCTAGCTAGATCATTAATTTGTCGGCAAGTTAATTAAAACTCTTAATGATTTGGAGTTCATTAATTTTAGATGTTAGATAGGATTAATTAGGGTTCGGGCAACGGAAGTTTAGTGAATATTAATCATTGAGATCGATATACATATACAAATCTCTAATTCTAACCCAACGTACCCTTCTTCTAACCCTAACCGAAACCTTTTCCAACCATAACCTGTTGTGCACGGAGCGGAAGCCAAACAAACAACCAACTATGATGCTTTGAGAAACCAAACCAACAAACGCCGAGAGAAAGACCAAACAAAACACAAACACCAAAGTTTTACGTGGTTCGGCAATTGCCTACGTCCACGGGGCAAGAAGGGGGGTGGGTTTTCACTAATAGAGAAGGAGAGTACAAATTGAGATTACAAATCGCTCAAACGAACCAACTAATCTCACCAACAAATCTCTCAAACTCTCAACCAATAACCCTAACAAATAGCTCAGAAAGATCTCTCTTTTCTGTGCTCCAAAATCCCCAGATTTTCTCCTACAAAACCCTCAAATCGTATTGGTATTTATACCAAAACAGAAACCCAAACAGACTGCAAATAGGAACTCTAACTTTCCAAAAAACCCGTCATAAGTCGACTTAACAGTCTGCATAAGTCGACTTGGCAGAGCGAAAAACAACAACTGGAGAAGAGATCATAAGTCGACTTATCAGACCTGATAAGTCGACTTGGCAGAGCGAAAACCAACAATCCAGAACAGAACGTAAGTCGACTCATGCACCAACATAAGTCGACTTACCATAAGTCGACTTATGCCTGTGCATGAGTCGACTTATGACCAAAAATCTGCTTTTTCCAATTCTTCTACACAATTCTCCACCTCGGCGAAGTTTTCCCAAAACTGAGCCGACACCAACCAAACAAATGCCTCACATGCTGAGACCCAAATGAGAGTGTGAACACTCACCCCAAATGTCGATGTCGCTCACCAAATCGGCTGCATCAAAATGACTGCCTACGTATCCTTTGCCCAAGGAATCAAGCCTTCACGTAGTTCACCCAAACGGCCTCCAAAGGCCCTCAATCAAATAGAAAAGTCTGCAACTCTTCTCCAATATCACCAAACGATCTGCAACTGATAGTATTCCCAATGACCCCAAATTGAGACAAATCAAACACCTCCACCTGAGGTAAACCAATGGCCATATCCAAACTATATCTACCAGCTGCAACTGAATCCAAAACCAATCCATCATCTGCATCCAAAACCAAATGATCTCCAACCTGTGTCACCTTAGCTGGAATCCCAAATGACGCAGTATGATCTGGAGTATGTGGAGTAATCTCCACCCAACGTGGAGTAGCATCACTCTCCACCTGCTGCGATATCCAAATGACCTGATCAACACTCTCCACCTGCCGAGAGTCAAAAGTGACATACCTGCTCAGAACAAAATCAGAAGCTCCCAAACGATAATCAACTGAGCCTCCGAACCCCAAACGCGCAATCGGATCCAATCTCACATCCACGATGTGACCAAATGCTGGGTATCCAAATATCCGACGCGACCCAAAATCTGAAGCAGCTCCACCAGATCTAATAACTCCTAAAGCAGCAGTCGGCGACCTATGCATAAGATGACCCAAATATGTCGAAGCCCGCACACCAATGCCAATGCTCGACATCAAACGCCGATCCTCCTCCAGAAAGGAACGACCCATCGAAACTGTCATCTCATCTCGTCGCCCCAAAGTCTCCACACCAATGAAGTGTCTCCTATTGCCGTGAGCTCGGCACCAACGCAAGAAAGGACCCCTACCAAAGCTGAAACAATGAGTTACCTTTCTGCCAATACACTTCTTCCAATTGTTGTTGACTTCTAGGACTTTACACCAACGGGAACTGGTCGCGACCCAATAATGCCTAGAACAATCACCAACTGTGGAAACCAAGATACGATTACCTCCCAATGATGCCTCCTTGGAAGGCCCCCAAATGCCTGACTGAACACCTCCAAAAAGACCCCTCGCTCGATGGATAGAAGTGCCAAACTCCACCACGGTCTCGCTCATCCTAATGTGCTCACAGGACTTCAATCTGCAGGTCATAGCACTCCTCAACAACCAATGCACGGTATTACCAATCATATACCCCAGCACCAAACAATGCCACAGTCTAGCCGAATCTGATGAAGTCGTCATTTCCCTATCAATCACCGTGCTTCCGTGCAAATAATACAAATTTCTTCTTCTGACGCCCTTCATCACAATCATGGACCCAAATGTAACCTTCAAGCGTGCATCCGCCAAGGTCACCCTATAGCCAGCTGCCTCCAAAGCTCCAAGTGAAATGATGTTCTTCTTCAACTGAGGAACGAACCTCACTCCAACCAACTCCCGAATCACCCCGTCACTCATCCTGATCCGAACAGTACCAATACCACCAATAGAGCATTTGTGATCATTCCCCATGAGCACGAAATCCCCTCTTTCCAACTCCTGAAAGCTGGAGAACCAATCCCTCCTAGGGCAAATGTGGTATGTAGCACCCGAATCCAATATCCACTCTGTAGAGTAGGCAACACAAACTGACGGCAGTGCAGATAACGAGTAGCCCGAAGAATCCGAATCTGAATCGTTGCCACTAGCCTTGACAACATTCGCCTCTGAAGCTTGAATAGCTTTTCCCTTATTCTTCCCGGCTCGATCAACTAACTTTGGGCAATCGGCTTTCCAATGTCCATCTTCTTTGCAAAAGGCACATTGATTCTTACGAACTCCAAGATGTGCCCCTCTAGACTGCGACCTCCCACTACGGTTTGGACCCTTTGCTCTTGCGACCAACGCCCCCGCTACCGGCTCAAACGAAGTCTCCTTATCCTTCTTTCGAAGCTGATAATTCACAAGTGCAGCGGTGACCTCACTATACGAAAGAGATGCCTTCCCATTAATAAGAGTAAGAACGAAGGTCTCATATTCCTCGTCAGGCAAGGAACTCAATAGCAACAACGCCTTGTCCTCATCTTCAATCTTAACATCCACATTCGCCAAATCCGCAAGAAGCTTCGTGTAGTGGTTCATGTGATCACCAATGGAGGTTCCTTTCTTCAACTGGAAGCGGTAAAGCCTCCTCTTCAAATGCAAGCGATTCTCCACACTCTTGGTCAAATACTTGCTCTCAAGGATCTCCCAAATCTTCTTTGCAGAAGTCTCATTGATCACATCATACTTTAGATCTTGAGTGAGACAAGACCTAATCACACCACACGCCGTTCGATTCATCTTTTTCCAAACCTTCTCATCAATGTTGTCCGGTTTCCCGTCCAACTCCAACGTATCTTCCAAATTTTGCGCGTTGAGCGCATCCATGACTTCGCATCGCCAAAGTCCAAAATTGTTTGTGCCATTGAACTTTTCCACATCAATCTTCATTGAGTGGATATTCAAGCTTTGGACGGTCTTCACGCCGGAAGTACTGCCCACAACTCCTTCTTTCTCGGCCATAATCCTCAAGGCACCACCAAACCAATGCGGAAACAAACGAGAAATAGATCCAAACTGAAAAAGACGAGATTTTTACAAAAAAAGATCCCACCTTTATCACCAAACGAAGCCCTAGATGAACTTCCAAAGCGATCTACTCCTCCAAATAGCCCAAGCGTTGCCCGAGCTCTGATACCACTTGTTGTGCACGGAGCGGAAGCCAAACAAACAACCAACTATGATGCTTTGAGAAACCAAACCAACAAACGCCGAGAGAAAGACCAAACAAAACACAAACACCAAAGTTTTACGTGGTTCGGCAATTGCCTACGTCCACGGGGCAAGAAGGGGGGTGGGTTTTCACTAATAGAGAAGGAGAGTACAAATTGAGATTACAAATCGCTCAAACGAACCAACTAATCTCACCAACAAATCTCTCAAACTCTCAACCAATAACCCTAACAAATAGCTCAGAAAGATCTCTCTTTTCTGTGCTCCAAAATCCCCAGATTTTCTCCTACAAAACCCTCAAATCGTATTGGTATTTATACCAAAACAGAAACCCAAACAGACTGCAAATAGGAACTCTAACTTTCCAAAAAACCCGTCATAAGTCGACTTAACAGTCTGCATAAGTCGACTTGGCAGAGCGAAAAACAACAACTGGAGAAGAGATCATAAGTCGACTTATCAGACCTGATAAGTCGACTTGGCAGAGCGAAAACCAACAATCCAGAACAGAACGTAAGTCGACTCATGCACCAACATAAGTCGACTTACCATAAGTCGACTTATGCCTGTGCATGAGTCGACTTATGACCAAAAATCTGCTTTTTCCAATTCTTCTCCACATAACCCTAATGCTAAATGATCGATGATCAGAAAAGGGAAAAAAGAAGTGTTGATCAACTTGCTCACAGATTAATTCTAGGGCCATATATCTATGTAATTGCAATTAGCAATCTTGGGATAACCTGTATTACAATTTCCATTTTGGTTGGAGCAAAAGAAGAAGTTGCTTTTTTTGCTTATGTTGTTATTTATTTAACTATGAAATTGCAAGTAAAGGTGGAGTAAATTCTTTTGTTTTCATGGAGGATCTAGATGTTGGAACAAGAAAGCCCACCTACAAGCTCACATTGTAAAATGCGGTACGTAGGACACACAATGTTGCTGTTCACAAATATCAAGACTTGACGAAGCAACCTCGGTCTATCCAATCCGCTTTTGATAGGCAAACGGAGGAAGCCAAGAGTGAGTGTAGAGTTCATATGCATGCATCCATTGATTGTGTGAGATTCTTGCTAAGGCAAGGGTTATTATTTCGTGGTCATAATGAATATGAAGATTTTGTTGACGGTCAAAATATATTTTCACTAAGGATCCAAGAAGTGGACGCTCATGGGGTAAACATTTCGAATGGGCCCAAAGTCAAGCCCACAACAAGCTGCAGCGAAGATCACCTGATGATTGAAGCGAACCTCACCAAACAACTCATATCGGTCACAAAAGGGAAGATTATCACTCTAATATCTCACCAAACTCACACAAAAAAGATAATACACAAAGAAACTCTCTTTTTCTTTTCTCTTAATTCAAATCTCTCTTTCTTCTTTCTGTTGTGAATTTCTGTTCGATGCTCTAACCCTTCACCACTCTCCTCTATTTATAGCCTTCAAAAGGATTGGTGGAATAATGTTTTGGATTGGTGAAATAGTGTTTGGGGTTTGGTGAAACAGTGAAGTTTGGTGGGTCAAATTAACTTGCATCAAATTTGATTTTTTTTTCTTCTCCTCATTCAAAGTCACATTTCACAATTACCTTGTTTATTGGCTTCCTAGAATGGAAAAACAACGTACGAATCCTAGGTCAGTGTCACTAATGACTCATCAAACATTTGTTTGTCCCCAAAGATTGTGGCATAAGCCTAATTGAGCGCTTCAATGGTACTCTTATGCATTTTCACCAAAATAAAAATTAAACAATTACTCTTTTGCATAACATTTTCTTTACAGCAAAGATCGCACCCTGAAAACGGGAATACCAAATTTCTTGAACTAGCAATATTCCTTGAGACACGAGAAGTGTACTAAATCTTAATCTTCTCAAGTTAAGCCTTTTTCTGCTCTATTTGAAACATGTTTATTAATTACATCTTTTAATTATTACATTGACCAGAGACTTTCTTTCTTTCTTTTTTTTTTGTTTCCTTCTAAACAAAAGTTTGTAAGCAAGTACCAAGATAGTACGATAAGCACATGAAGACCCTTGTTTGGGACAAGAATTTGCATTGTATCTTGAGCTTCTGCTACACTAAGTACTGGTTAGGAATTAATATATCCACTTAGATGCATGCTCAATTTGTTTAATATTTTTGCCACAATTACGGTAAATAGAAACATAGAAATTTATGATGGGCATGTCCTAGTTAACGTCAGTGATTCCTGCACTTTGTCCTATAGTTAACGTCAGTGATTCCTGCACTTTGTTTAATACCTCTCTTTGTTTTATTATGATCTCGGTAATTAATTAAACAAAGTGTAATGGACCTTAATTAATATGCAATTATGTGACACTAAGCAATTTGTTCTTTGTTCATTTCAAGTTGGAAATTTTTGAACCCCGATTTTGAATCAAATAGCTCTTGAATCAAATCTCAAGCAACTCACCGGTGGCAACTTCAGTTCAGATACAGATCATACAGCGAGATGTAGCTATAAAAAAAATGTTGAGCAATCATCATAATTTAGAGCACGTATATATAGTTATTTTATCATTCCCACTGCTTATAATTAATGCTAAGTTTACGTACTAATTTAATAGCAATGACGGTGGCGACAAGGCCTTTTCCCTAGCTAGCAACAATCACACCAACAATAATATATGTGTGTGTGTTCTCAGTTCCTTCTTTTTTTATACTTGACATGGTTCCTCGCTACCAAATTAATGAGAGGATATATAGCTTGAAAAATTAATCGTACTCCGGAGAGGGTCCCTAAAGAAAAATGCCTTGAAAAGTTACTTGTAATTTCCAAATAATTTTGTTAAGAGTCCCGAGAGGAACAGGCGTTGTGAAAACTTATGTGTGTTTTGTAAATCAAATTTGTTGAGGGTTCCCGAAGCAAATATGCCTTAAAATTTTTAATCGTGATATGTCAATGATGCTATTTGTTACAGGTCTCATCAAGAAAATATTGCTACTAGGGGTGGAAATGAACCAAATAATTAACAAATAGTTCGATAATTGTTCGAATAACTATTCGATCATATTCGATTCGGTAGTTCATTTACCACTAAACAAATATTTTTTAGTATTCAAGTTTACTAACGAATAGAATTTAACCAGATGTATATTCGATTCGTTTGTCTATTAAATATTCGTTTAAAATTTAATCACAACTTATTATTTATATTATTGCACATATGATGTCATATTTTTAATTCACTTACCATTTCTATTTAACTTTTATATACTGATTTGAAGTCTTAAATAGTCTTAAATCTATTTTCTAATTAAAATTTTAATTTAAATATATATACATCATATATTAAAAAAGAATACATTTTATTTATGAATTTTAATATTATTTGAAAATCAAAATTTTTAGTAGAATAAATATACTCTAATATTCGATAAGTATTCGTGAATATTCATGAATATTTATCAAATACCAAGTATTCGAGTTCGAATTCGATAAACTAGATATATGAATATTAGAGTCCGCATTCGAATTCGATAATTTTAAACAAATACAAATACGAATACCTTAGTATTCGATTCGATTCGATCGTTTACCACCCCTAGGGGCAGTGTGGTAATAAAGCAGAAAAACATAAAGTAGACACGTAGCAGAAGGACATTGTTATGCTTCCGGCGTAGGTTTCTGTACGCGGGAATAACATGCGCTCTCCTAAACCGTTTATGGGATTTATCAACTCCTCTCCGATTGAAAGGTAAACATACTTATTTATGAGATTTGTCAAAATTCTTTCAAATTGAGAGGATTTGACAAATTTTAAAAATTTGACACTTTCTGTATTTTTAGGATTCGATATCCTAAAAATTTTCTTAAAACGAACCTCATATATGGAATCATAAAATACAAAAAAACTCACTTTTTGATCAAAAACTTGTAATCCATACCAAATGCCAAAAATTTTGGTGAAACAAGCATCCCCTTATAGGCCAGCAGAAATCACGATCCTGGGCGCCCGCATATAGTTTACTATGCGGAAACATCTATAAATTAATCATGCGACGAATTTCCAGTTTCTCC
Source organism: Asparagus officinalis (assembly GCF_001876935.1). NCBI lineage: Eukaryota > Viridiplantae > Streptophyta > Magnoliopsida > Asparagales > Asparagaceae > Asparagus > Asparagus officinalis. The sequence goes on from NC_033803.1 coordinate 73,119,837, forward strand.
TATGTATTGACGACTTTGACAATTTCCGACCTTTTTAGGCGCTTGGGGAAATTTAGATTTATAAAATAAAATAATATTCTTTCTATCCATACGTATACGTGTTCATATATATTATTGTTAACATACGTATAATATATATAATCAAACTTTTGCTCCAAATATATGTAATATCCAATAGAAACTACAAATCTGCAGTATATATGAGTGGCTTGTAGATTAGGAACTTGCTTCAATACTCAAATTACAACAGTAAAGTTTTTCTTAACAGTGAGACAAAAGATACGATGACTTACGTAATCTCCTGGTGCAGGCTACGAGGATGGTTGTTTGTACGGAATTTGACCTCCAAGATATATAACAATAACAATAATAATAATAACAAGGTACTCTAAATTAATAATTTTGTCGGTATATTATATCTCTATTAAATTGATTAATACCCTTTATATTCTCGTCTGTATATATAAAGTTGGATTCATATATATGTAGAAGTAAGTAGGATATATATACAATCTCGTAATCACCTAACATTAATGACCAAATTAAATTAAGCGGCAGAGAATATACATAGAATTCAAAGCTTATGATAATTGGATCTGCACGTGCATCAATATTTTAGTATTAGAAAGAAATTTGTCGGAGGATTTCTTGGCAATCAATTACGAATTCGTGAGAGTCATGACCTCACAATATTGGCATAAGATCATGGATATGATGACGGATGCACTTCATATATTATGGCCGAAGGAGAGTAAACATATATATGGTTTAATTTGAGGCATTGCTTCCACGTTTAATTAATTAGTACATTAACAAAGAGAATATTAACAAGAAATTAAGACTCGAAAGGTAACTGACCGCTCTCAAATTTTTTGCATTAGCAAACAATTCGGAACTGTACGTAAGCATGATATTGAACAGTACGTACTGAATAAAGCATATATAGATGTACATACGCATTGGTTGCTATAGTATAGCATTTAATTAGTTTTAGCTTGTCGTACCGCAATTACAAAATTAACTATATGTTAACATTAATAATTAGGATTAAAAGAGAATCCAATACACTTAATTAACAAATTAAGGACCTAATTATAATTAAGCTTCGGATGCCTATGTATACTATATATCGATCATCCTCGACGTGGTTTGTTGTTGAGCTCGTCGATCGATGTTGTTGAAGCACTATACCAAGTGAATACCAAATTTCTTGGTTTGTTTTTCTAGCAGAATTCTGCATGTCTCGTGACCAAGAGAATGAGTTAAGATATATAGCTCTGGCAAGCGTCAAATGTTTATAGCTAGGGAGAAAAATGAAATTTCCGATGATATGTCAGACTATCTATTTCTATATATTACGTATTTACTGACATTAATGAGATCATTCAATGTTGAGATATAGTTAATATTCCTAATTAAGAGCTTTCCTACAGGGACCCAAAATATGGGACCAATAGAGGGGACAAGTGAGGTGTTCCCCTCCTATTGGATAATGAATTGGCTATCATTAATGATGACCAACTCATTATCCAATAGGAGGGGGACACCTCACTTGTCCCCTCTATTGGTCCCATATTAATGGTCAGTCAACTAGCTCAAGGGGATAACATAAGGAGAGGGAATGAGGAGAGAGTACGTACAAGTTCAAGACGTACGTAAGAGTGTAATAAGAGGATAAAGATAAGTGAGCAGATTAAACTCGCGTGAAAAGGCCCAGTGAAGGGAAAAAGATACAACGTACGTACGTGGGGTGGTATTTTAACTTGACTGAAGTAAACATATCACACATGCCACCAATCACAAGTAATCGACCATTTAATAATACAAGTTCACATAGATGATATTCTTCACAAATTATAAGACGTTAACCGGTCAAAAAAGAGTTTTTTTTTGTTTTTTTTTTTTTGCTTAAGGAATGTACCAATGGGATTAACAAACCTGAGTTACTTTTTTATAGTACTAGCAGCTCTTTGACCACTGATAAGCCAATACAACACGCATATTGTAAATATAATTACCGGATGAAAAGAAACCAGTCGCCGTTGCTGAGATGAGCATGAAAGAGGAACTCTGAAACCTACAAGTGAAGGTGACCAAGAGAGGAGCGCAGCAGCAGCAGCAGCTTCCTTCTCTTTCAGATAATATAGAAAGTACAATTATTATTATTACATCCATCATTCACACTGTCTTTCATTTTGTATCTACCCTGTAGCTCAAGTATACATCAGTCGGCATACAAGGGACTTCGATTTACCAAACACGTGCTGCTGATAAGACCCTGATATCGATCCCTCGAATCCAACTTCGGAGACTGAACTGAACCATCACCGCGAGCTTGACACAAAGAGCTAGAGAACAACCATTACAGAGAGTTCCCCGACAAGAAAATCAGTTAGTAGATCAGTGAAGGAAATCCTTCATCGGATCATCATGATGGACCCTCTTCATTCTATAGGCCTCCATATCCTCTGCAGTCACCTCGTCGTTCCACTTCACGTTGTACTTGCGCTTCCTCTCGTCCCTCTCTTCCTTCTTCCTCGCGTCCTCCTTCTTCAGAGCCTCAGCCAACAGCTTCTCATCAAGCACCAAATCCTCCGGGACTTCCGTCCCCCAAGTAGCTAGCCTCTTCTCTTCATGCTGCTCCGGTTTCTCTTCTGCAGCCTCCTTTCTTGCAATATTTGCCCTCATCAGATCAGCCGCAGCTTCTGCAGCCTCTATTCCAGCTGAACCAGTGCAGTAGCTGTTGCGTATTAACTGCTTGCAACAGAGATAACCCCACTGGTGATCCTTCCACCACGAGCCCCATACACTTGTGTGGTTATTGATATAGACA
>NC_033803.1:73123462-73124759 GCF_001876935.1 Asparagus officinalis
TGCCCTTTGATTATTCTACCAGCACGGTCATATTCGACCTCTCTCTCGCTTTGCCCTAGGAGGAGCTCCTTTGGCAGAGCCTCATCGGATGCAGCATTTCCATACTTCTCCATAATCATGTCCTTCGTCTTAGATTTTAACTTCTCCTTGATTACCTTGTAGTTCTTAAACAGCAATTCGGCTTGGGAAGGAGCAGCTTGCATGTGAATATCCTGCCCCTTCTCAAAGGCTTCCCAAGCATGGATGTTCAGCTGCTTGAACTCCATTGCTTGTCCGCTCACTCTGTACTGGTTGTCCCCCTATAAAGAAAACAGTTAATACATATGTTCTGAAAACAAAGAAATAACTAGAACTTGATGAACTTCGTATGATTTATTGTTTAAAGCATTTTAAGTTCTAAAATTTTATACGGCACTTACTTCGTAAAACTTCTCATTTGGATCACTATCTGGCAGTGGATCCTCGCGCATTGATCGCGTTTTAGGGTCATAGTGAGCGGAATTGACGTCGAGATTCAAAAGGTATTTTGCAGTATCTTCTCGAATTCGCAAATTCCTAAAAAGGAAATTTTAGCAAATACATGAGCCATAATCCTGGGAATAATCATACATAATATGAAATTACTTCCGCAACTTAAAAGAGATTCTGAAATGAGGTGATCGATCAAATTACCTGACTGTTCCAGTACTACCACCACCTGTGGTGCGAACACGTTTCTCAACCTTTGCAAAATCCATCTGTTTGCTCTCGTCAACCTTAGCCTCATCAACTTTTAGGTCATCTTCATCATCGTCCTCATCGCTCGCTGAACCTTCCCCACCACTCTCATTTTTGTTCTTCTCCTCCAGCTTCTTTAACTGCTGTTCTTTCAGATATTTCCTTCTAGCTTCATCCCTGGCTTCATATCTCTCGATTATGTGTGCGTAAGTGGATGCATCATACCCATTCCAACGGTCACGTTTTCCATCGTAATCAAGCTCAAACGTCTCCACCTTCTCATCAGGGGCTATATGCATGCTTGTCCACTTAGCTCCCAACTTCCTTGGCCTATCCATGCATGACTTCTTGTCATGAGTCATTGCCCCGCAGCTGTAGAAAAATAAAAAACAAATTAAATTCTTATCTAGGTACAGGCTGTACAGAGCAGGAAGCAAGCTGCCTAATACGTCTGATGAGAATGTTATGAACCCTCAGACACTCGCTCAGTTAGAACAGCTAATCACTGTGTTTAGGGTTAGATTTAGGATTAGTTTTAGGGTTAATTTCTGTTTTGGGATGCATGTCCCCCTACAATAGC
>NC_033803.1:73124769-73135631 GCF_001876935.1 Asparagus officinalis
GAACTCGATCCTAATGTTATATACAAACGATTTAAAAAAAAAGACTTGTCCACATGAATTACAATTATACATGTCAGAGAAAACTTACAAGGAAAAATAGACTCTACATGGAGTACGTAACATCGTTCTTGTAGAACATTGTCAAATAGAGAGAGAAAACAAACATGACAAACAAAGAGAAGCATTGCAGAATATTTTTGTCCTGTGTTCAGATACCTTTCTAGCACAAGAGGGCAACATGGTTGGAAATGACAACCAGGCATTGAGATGATTACAACTTACCTAGCGGCTACTTTGCACAGGATTGCACAACCATGATAACTAACTAACTAACTAACTAACATCAGATGAATTTACAAGAGACCAACACCAGATGAATTTACAGGAGGGGAAAAGGTGAGCGACAGAAGATACTTACTTCTCACAGGCGCCCTTTCTATACCGATCCGCTTGGTAGATCTTCGCACCTCTATCATACCATGCTTTGGTATAGTTTGGATCTGACTTCCATTTCCTTTGATGTTTCAAACTCTGAATGAATGAAAATTAAAACACGCGTGATCACGAGGTAAGTACAGCGGCTCCGCCGCAACTAAGCAAAGGAGAGACGGTTCTAGATACGTGGCTTAATTACCGGCCTCTCAGCATTAAGGTACCAAGGAGCAGATGACATGTACTGAGGTATATGAGGATTGATTTCTTTTCCATCTTCATCCACCTCAGCTGGTGCAAGCCCCGCCTTACGAGCTTCCTCCAATTCGAGTTGCTTCCTATGATCTTCTCGAGATTTAAAGGACACTGGAATTAGTAAAAGGAGACATGTGTTAGCCTCGTAACCATGAGGTGTGGCAAATGCTCCAGACGAAGAGAGGAACAAGCAGGAAACGGGATGGAACTCTGTTCGGTGTTACCCTTCCCTTAGCTCAGTAAAGAGTAACCACCACGCATGGAGGAGGATTGCATTTACCCAATTCCTTCCCCTCCAAACATCTTGATGCATTGGAGCAGCCAGGCGAAAACGCAAAATAGAAACCCAGACTATAATGGGGACCAAAGCAGGACTAGCTATAAACAAACAAACTATCCTCCAAAATTATCCCACGTCCACGACGACGACGACGTACTAAAAGAGGATAACATGACGGATACGGCATTTTCCCATGTTTTAGGCTTCTAGCATTCTAGCGCGATGCGAATAATTTTTTTGAAGCTAATCATACAATTAGAAAAAGATCATCAGAGGAAGTTGGTCGAGGAGATTTTTACCATTTACATCGGAATGAAATAAACCAGAGCGTCACAAAAGTTTAAGCCCTTAAAAAAAAAAGAGAAGCTCGGTTTTTTCCAATCAGAAGATACAAACTCAAAAAAAGAAAAAAAGAAAAAACCAAGAGGGACGCTAATGTCTTCCCGCCAAGTTAAGGTCATTGCATAATTTAGGGTTATAAGAAATAAAACAAATTTCCCTGCACCCAATCAGTCAGGGTCTCAATTATCCAAGCCAAGAAACGAAGAAGAAAAGTAACTCTCCTATCAGTCCCAGCGTCGTCACTAATTATCGGGGGAGGAAAAAAGAAGAAGAAGAGAAACCTAGCAACATGACGAATCAAACAATAACCCCTTTTAATAAATAAATAAATAAATAAAACCCCTAACCCAGTTTCCCCCCCTAAATCCCAACCGAACAGAGGGCTGGAGACGCCTAATTTCCCCGCCTAAATTACCTGACGCCGTCGCCATCTTCTCCTCGGAATTAGAAGCAAAGGTGAACAGGGATCACCAGGGAATCGATCGACACGGATCGAGGGCTCGCAGAGCCTAATTTTAACTCCCCCGTCCCCGATCGCTTTTAGACGGCGTGAGACGCCCGTGCTAATTAATCTAATCTAAAGCCCAAGTGTGCACTTGGGCTTGCGTCTGGCCCAGCCCACTACTGTAGTCACCCGAGCAGATTTTTCACTTAAATCTGGGTATAATTTGGGTAGGCCTATGGCCCAGCCCACCCACCTCCCCTCGGAGCTTGCTGGTGGTAGCGTACTAGCACTCCTCGTTCGTGAATCGTGATCATGCCCATTTATTTGAAAATAGATCTCTGGTTTTAAACAACATAAATAAATAAATAATAATACATATTATAAACGGATGATGCGGGTTATTGTGACGTCCGGTAGAGAGAAAAGAGTCAAGAGCAGCGACACAAAAGTCAATGGGCGGGTCCTTCGCGTTTGGAAGTTGTGCGTGTTATGTCGACGCCGTAGAACGCATTTACAAGTACCTGGTGTTCTTTGGTCAAACGAAGTAGTCAATCAGTCAGTAAGTCGTGATGATATATCACGACATTCACCGACGACTTCTCCAGATTGTTGCTCTGGCTAAAATAAAAAATTTGGATATTTTTTTCTTTTTTTTTCGGGGAATGCGTTACAAACCGACAATTGGACAAACATATCTCCTCAAAGAGTTTTAGGGAATGCGCCCAAAACAAAAATAAAAAATAAAAAACAGCAACAACACACGCACACAAAACCCCTTGACCAAAGGGAAACAAAAAGAAACAAAAGGGAAAAAAAGGAGGAAAGAAAAGACCCCCCACAAAATATAAGTTAACTTATGCCTTTGATCATCCAATCAGCAAATTCAACATGAATTCAGTTGGGTGTATCATTGTAGTCACCACAACAAAAATTATAAATTATGATACCTTTTTTATCTTCACGTGACACATTTTTATGCTACACGTATAGAGTGCAACTCATATAAAAAATGTACATGGAGCGTGCGTGGAAAACGTTTTTCTACACATGTGGGAATTGTTGGAACTGAGGTGCAAGCCTATAGGATGATGAATAGGTTTGCTACAGATTTTCGTTAAATCACAAAATTTGTAGCGGAAATAATATCAAAATAAAAGTGAAAACCCATACCAAAAACAAACCAGAGAACACGCAACATTTTATAGGGGTTCGGATAGAAACCCTACGTTATGCATCTAATCTAATTCCTCACAAATGAGTAACACCTAGCCCTAGCTAGTTCAAACCCTCAATTATTACCAGCTTTATGCTGTAAAAACAGGATAAAACAAAACCAACCAAAATAGTTTAAGCACAAATCAAAAAGATATTACAACCTTTTTTTAAGAAAACCGTTCTTCAAAAAAATTGAAGCGGATCTCGATGAAGAAACGATGATGATGTTGGATCTAAGGGCCACTCTCTTCGCTGAAGCAATTCGAAGCTACTGAGCACAGCAAGGAAGAGTTTGAGACATTTGGGGGCCTTCCAAGGAGGCATCATTGGGAGGTAATCGGTATTTGGTTTTCGCAGTTGAGGACTGTTCTAAGCATTGGTGGGTTGCAACCAAGTCCCGTTGGTGTGAAGTCCTAGAAGTCAACAACAGATGGAGGAAGTGCATTGGCAGAAAAGTAACCTGTCGTTCTGTTTTTAGTAGGGGTTCTTTCTTGAATTTGTGCCGTGCTCACGACAGTTTGAGGCACTTCATTGGAGTGGAGGCATTGAGGCGACGAGATGAGATGACGGTTTTGGTGGATCGTTTCGTACTGGAGGAGGATCGACGTTTGATGTCGAGCATTGGTTTTGGTGTTCGGGCTTCGACATATTTGGGTCATCTTAATCATAGGTTGCCGACTACTGCGTTTAGAGATTTTGGATCTGGTGGAGTTGCTTTAGATTTTGGGTTACGTCGGATATTTGGTTACCAAGCATATGGTCACATCGAGGATGTGAGATTTGATCCGAGTGCACATTTGGGATTCAGAGTCATGTTTGGTTATCAATTGTTGGACTCTGATTTTGTTCTGAGTAGATATGAATCTACTGAGAAGTACATCGTTTTTGGCTTCCGCGCACAGCAATTATGTACCAAGAGCTTCCCATCAAGTACAAATTAAGATCATTTCATATATTAATTAATCCATCAGATTAACATAAAATGATAAATTACAATTTTACCAAGTTGTAGCCAGCTAAAAAAGATGGTTGTTAAAAGTTACAAGCCAGGCATACACTAATTAAACAAATTAAAATCCATCGGGTTAACATATATAAATGACAAATTAAAATTTTACGAAGTAGTAGCCAGCTGAAAGATATATAAGATTTCATCCTGATATCATATATATGAGTTCGTGGGAAACCCGGAGAGATAAAGACTCAGAGGAATAGAAGGGCTTTAGAGGCTACATTAATTAGAAGTCAATGGTTGGTCTTTCGCATTTGGAATTAAGTTCTACATAACAATTTTCTTATCAGTATCCTGACTTAGGATCAAATAATAGTAGGGTATTAATTAATTACACATAACTGATAACTCTTTGGTCAAACGAAGTAGTCATTAATTAATTACTAAGCTGTGATATATATTATATCACGACGTTCACCGACGACTTTTCCAGATTGCTCTGGCTAAAGTAAAATTTTGGATATCCTTTCCAAGTTTAAGATTTTTTTTTTATTATTAAAGTCAAAAAAAGAAGATCCAATTGCCTACAAACAGACAATATATTGGACTAGCATATATATATATATACCTTCTCAAAGAGTTTTATGGAATACGTATCTAAGTAATCGCAAGTTATTTTTACCCACCGGGCCCCAACAAACCAAAAAGAAGGAAGAAAAAGAAGGGAAAACCCCCCCCCCACAGGATACAAGTTAATTAAGTTATGGTCTTGATCATCTGAGCAGCAAGCTGTTCAACATTAATTCAGTTGGGTGTATTCATTGTAGTGTTCAACATGAATGAAAAATATGGAAATGTCGTCTATTCATAACTAACCCCAGCCCGTATTTCATTAAAAAGAGAATTAACGAAGCAAAACAAAAGGTATCAATTGAAATCATTATATATATTAATTATATCAGGTAAAAATAAAAAAGATAGAAACAAAATAAAATAAAAACTAAAAGAAAATACATAACTAAGAAGAAATAAATTATTATGCATGTAGTTAGTTAAATATATGAAAACAAAAGATTAGCTGTAAGTGTATGCTGATTGTTTATCAGCAGCCTGGTATCGTATCTATGTCTTGATACTTTACACCCTTTGTTTAGATTTTGAGTTTTAGTTAGAATGCCGGATGAGGTGACGACATATGGTCCTCTCCCTCTTCCCTTTCTATTGTTCATCATCTTACTCTGGGTATTCTCATGTGTACGTATATCTAGCTCTATAATATAAATCGTTTGAAATAGGGCATGCATCCTGCCCTATTTATACTTGAAAAAAAAAGATTAGTTCAAGAAATTTCAAAATTAGAGAAGAAGTCACGGTTTTGATTAGCTTTAATTAAGAACAGTACAGTATATATATATATTACATGAGATATGCATCCACATTAATTGAGTTCTCTTAATTAACTAACTAATCCTTAATTAATTAAATTATAACTCCGGCAAGTCATGCAGCTCTACAGACTCCATAAAAGTCCTCAACCAGAAGTCTATATTCTCATCCTCACAGAAACTATCCGAGCACAATAATTCTCCACCAAAATGGTTGAGTACTGACTGCTCTTGAGCTGTAGCCTTTGCATCCATAGGAACATCATCCCAATTCTCCATTGACAATGCTTCATTCAGTAAGCTCTCATCAAACTCTACCAAGTCCTGCGCTGAAGATGAATCCATAGACTCGTTGTTCGTGAAAGCGTAGGACGCACCCATGTTGCGAGTCTCATTTGTGAACGAGCTAGAGATGTCACAGTGTGACCAGCCAGGAGACGTTGGAGTACTCGACGGGATCGAGCTTGTTTGTGTTGCAGTACTCGGGTCTGATGTTGCTATCGTTACGGGTTTGGGTTCGACACGAATACTAGTCTTGGATTTTGGTCGCCTAGGCTTTCGCTTGGGTTCTTCGATATAATGATTTGCTCTCTTCTTCAAGTGAGTGTGCCATACGTTCTTGATCTCGTTATCTGTCCTGCTTGGCAAATTTGATGCAATCGCTGACCACCTACAGATCGATGTCACCAAAGAGTTTTAATTCTAATTCTATAAGAGACTAGCTTGCACAATAATATATTAATGGGATATATATATGATCAGATTGTTGTAAATAATTAAATTAGTACATCGATCACATACAAGTTCATTTATAATTTATTTGGACGGGCTTAAATAGGGCACTAGTACTGTTCAGCTCTTTATCTAATGTCAGTTGTGAACAAGTTGGTAAGGGAGCAGCACAATTTCGTTTTAAAAAAAACATTATATGAACAAATTCGTCAAAATAACGATCAAAAAAATAATGATGAAAAGGAGGACGGAATCTTGATTTTTCTTTTTCGCATATTTTTTATTGAAATTTTCTCCAGTAGATCTTGACTTAGAAAAAGGTGAATTGCAAAGAAAATGATAGGTATGCACTAACTAAATTAAAGCAGACAAATTTTTTGAGAGAACAGTAGGGGCAGATCGTAATAGGAACAAATTAAGTTCATGATGCAACTTTTTCTTTTAAGTTTCCTTATGATCATGCAAATTAATTAACTGATCGAATACAGACTGAGCTAGCTAGTTACATATAAGGGATTTTAATTTGGTCGACTTACTTGTTACCCAGCTTTTCATGCAAGTTGATGATCAAGTCCTCTTCTTCTTTTGTGAAGTTTCCTCGCTTGATATCGGGTCGCAGGTAATTAGTCCAACGAAGCCTGCAGCTCTTCCCACACCTCAGCAAACCTGAAGAACAATATTTTTTTGATCTCATGAGCATGATTCTTCTTAATCAAAATACAGTAACATCTAATACACAAACTCACTAACAAGTACAAAGTTTATGCTTGATATCAAGTTCCTACATTTTTCTCAACACACACACAAATGTGCGTGTGTGTGTGTGTATATATATATATATATATATATATGTATGTATGTATGTAATTGGTTTTAATTAATTACGTACGTACCAGCTCTTTTGGGGAGAGCTCTCCAGTTGCCGTAGCCGTGAGTTTGGATGTAAGAGGTGAGGATGTGATCTTCTTCAGTAGTCCAAGGCCCCTTCTTTAGTCCCACTTTCTCACAACAAGGAGCCCTCACCATTTTGATCCCAACCTTTTACCCCCCACAACTTTCCTCTTCTCTTGCTCCTGGCTGTGTATATATGTATATCTAGCTAGTAGTATTAATTCAATTTATGCCCTAGCTTTGATCCCAAGGGTTCTAATTCGTTCGGCTATTTATAGCGCGGAAGTAGGATCGGAGGGTTGGCACACACGTGATGATTTGTCCAATGAGCAATTAATTAATTAATTAAGCTCCTTAATTAATTTGATGGCAATTTCTAAGAAAGTGACTAGCTCGTACACACATGAAATGGAAATTATAAAATTCCTTGTCAGTGGATGTATGCTTCAGTTAGTTTGAAGCTGATGAGCTCACATGTGTGATGTATATTGAATTTAATCTCAATTAAAGTCGACTGAAAATTCAATTCTGGTGACACACTTTTCTACAGAAGCACAGAATGGACCGAGTCCAAAAGTCCATGGCATGCTCTTCTTTTTTTTACATCGCACGTCATCTTTAATTAATTAGCTAGCTAGCTAGCCATAAGCCACCACTTGCTTTTACATGCATGCATAGCTTGTTTGCGTCGAAAGTTGTTGTATTCATTGCGATCGAATCTATTACAACTTTAGTCATTACAATAAACTCGAATAAAATAAAAAAGTTGATCTTTTTATAAGATCTCCTTACACAATGAAAATAAAACAAGTTTACAACTTTATCAAACAAACGCAGGGAGATCGTTTATCGGTCTTCTGCTTGCGTGGGATCTTTGCCTGTGCCGGGGTTTATCCGTGGACCGCCTTAGATCTGGATCCGGTTGATGGAAAATTCGGTAGAGCTTCGTCTTCGCCGAGGAAGTATTTGATTTGAAGCGCTGAGATCGACCAAGCGAAATCAGGGCTCTTCTCGAGATTAAGACCAAGCCTAATCTCAAGGGACGGACGGGAACGGGCGTCGGATCTCTCGAACTCTCCTTCTTTATGCCGAAGAACTCGCCAAGATCTCTCAACACTCGCTGAAATTCGTGCTCCTTTGACTCCACAATCCGGCAGCACCTCCTCGTCTTGATAATCAATCGCCCCCGCTAAAAGGAGGCCATAGGCTTGTATTTATAGGGCTTCGGAAGTGGTTATTTGGATGAGAACAAGTGATTTGGCTCTATCTTCAGTTAACAACAGTCTAACCACGTTTGGGGATGATATCAAGTCAGTTGGGAACCCCTGGAACAGATAAATCCTGCGAAAACAGCATCAAAACCGTCAAAACGCGTTTTCGGGTCTCAGACTGCGCTGTTTGCGTCGAAAATTGCTGTTTTCATTGCTATCGAATCTATTACAACTTTAGTCTCGGACCAATCCGACCCGCACAATTGCGGGTCGGATTTGTCCGTCCCGCAAAGTTGCGGGTCGGACTGTTCTGACCCGCACAGTTGCGGGTCGGACTGGTCCGTCCCGCAAAGTTGCGGGTCGGACTTGTCCGACCCGCACAATTGCAGGTCGGACCAATCCGACCCGTGCTTGCGCGGGTCGGACTGATCCGACCCGCGCAAGCGCGGGTCAGACCAGTCTGCCGCGCTGTTTTGACCCCTTGATGTGTATTTTGATGGTTTTAACGGTTTTCTCGAGATCTTTTCAGTTCCAGCGCAGTTTTGTCGACTTTTTCTTTTTATGTTCTATTTCTTCCGAGACTTGTTCTTTTCGCGTGTTTGGTCGATTTGTTGACTTGTATGCTTCGCCGCGAGACCGATCATCGAACGCGCGTTGCTTGTTGATCGATACGTGTTGACTGATCGGCGTGCGCGTGTTGACAGACGCGCACGAGCTGACCGATGCGCACGAGATGATTTAACATGCGCTAACTGATTAGCGAATTTTCTTGACTCGCCTATTCATTGCTTCGAGTTTCGTGCGGGCTCTCATAGGGATTCTTAACTGGCTTGAGATCATCCCCAAACGTGGTTAGGCTGTTGTCAACTGAAGATAGAGCCAAATCACTTGTTCTCATCCAAATAACCGCATTCGAGGCCTATAAATATGAGTCAAAGGCCTCCATTTTTCAGGGGCGATTGATTATCAAGACGAGGAGGTGCTGCCGGATTGTGGAGTCAAAGGAGCACGAATTTCAGCGAGGGTTGACAGATCTTGGCGAGTTCTTCGGCATAAAGAAGGAGAGTTCGAGAGATCCGACGCCCGTTCCCGTCCGTCCCTTGAGATTAGGCTTGGTCTTAATCTCGAGAAGAGCCCTGATTTCGCTTGGTCGATTTCAGCGCTTCAAATCAAATACTTCCTCGGCGAAGGCGAAGCTCTGCCAAATTTTTCATCAACCGGATCCAGATCTAAGGCGGTCCACGGATAAACCCCGGCACAGGCAAAGATCCCACGCAAGCAGAAGACCGATAAACGATCTCTGCGTTTGTTTTGATGAGAGTTGTAAACTTTTGTTTTCATTGTGTAAAAGTCTTATAAAAAGACAATCTTTTTTTGTTTTCATTGTAACGATTGAAGTTGTAATGAATACCGCAATGAATACATCAATTTTCGACGCAAACACTATTGTGTTGAGTTTGGAGGATACTGTAGGCAATTGTGAAAACGTCGAAGGAATTTGAGGAAAAAAATTGAGAAAAACGTGAAAAATAACTCAAAACAAACTCCACCACACCCTGGTGTGGTGTCTGCTACACCCAGGTGGCAGAATCTGCCCTGTTTATCATGGGTGTGATGTCTGCCACACCCTGATGTGGCAGAATCTGCCCTGTTTATCATGGGTGTGGTGTCTGCCACACCCTGGTATGGTAAAATCTGTCATGTTTATCATGGGTGTGGTGTGTGCCACACCAGGGTATGGCAGACTTATTTTTAGAATCCTAATCTGTTTGGGATTGTGTTTTGTTATAAATAGAACCACGTTTTTTAGGATTTCTTAAGGAGAGAATTAGCATTGTTTTGAGCACTTTAAGAGGAAGATATTGCGAGGGAGTTAAGAGCTTTGGTTAGGGTTATATTTGAGTGATTTTGTGAGTTGTAACCCGTTGTATATCTCCTCCATATAGTAAAATTTCCCCATCCTCTCCCCGTGGACGTTGGCAATTGCCGAACCACGTATATCTCTGTGTTTGTGGTTTGATTTCTCGTATTTGGTTACTAGATTCTGCAAGTGTGTGGTTCTCTTCTTCCCCGTGATCATAGATTCGTTCAGTGCGCGTGCAACGCTTCCGCATAGGCGCGCTACATATATACCAATTTCATTTGATGCTGTTGGAGTGTCAATGTTTTAATAGGTTTAATTGCAAGTTGACCTCATGTACTATAGCTCAATTGCGGATGGACACCCCCTCCCCCTAGTTATGTCATTGCATATTGGGCTGATAAATATAATATAGTGTCAGACTAGTGCATGTTACATATCTCAATTTAATTTCTAGTATAAAGATATTCCATGTGTATGTTACAACTGTTCATTCTTGTGGATGACATAAGGCTTCTTACATTTCAAGATGTGATAATTATCTGTATCTTTGTAAGAATTTTCATCTCTTGGACTAGTAGAAAAAGCATCCCAGACAAACATAGCAACTCTACAAGCTTGAGCCTTGGAAGTTTAAAAGTAAAGCCTTGTATACAATTAAACTTTGCTAAATCCTAAGGCTGCGTTTGGGAACTTTGATTTGGATTTGAGAACTTTGATTTAAAATCAAGGGATTTTAAATTTAGGATTTGAAATCCATGATTTAAGAAATCTTTTGTTTGGATATCTTTATTAAATGAAAGGATTTGAAATCTTTGATTTCAAAATCTAGTGTTTGGGTACTTTATTATACATGAATTT
>NC_033803.1:73143570-73146140 GCF_001876935.1 Asparagus officinalis
AAGTCCAATTTTTGGTCAAACGCAAAGTTGAATACTATTCTATGATTCTATCTAGTGATGAGATATAATTGAAAAGACGGTCGGTATGGAAATATGACATCCGTTTCATCTTGGGATTTTACTTGTCAAGTCCAATTTTTGGTCAAACGCAAAGTTGAATACTATTCTATGATTCTATCTAGTGATGAGATATAATTGAAAAGACGGTCGGTATGGAAATATGACATCCGTTTCATCTTGGGATTTTACTTGTCTTTTGCCCCCCTACACTAATGCGTGTTTAGCTCAAAAGTTGATGTTTTCATTGACATCGAATCTATTACAACTTTGGTCGTTTCAATAAACTCAAATAAACAAGAAAAGATCGATCTTTTTATAAGATCTCCTTATACAATAAAAATACAAAAAGTACAACTCTTGTCAAACAACGCAACAGACGTTTATCACCCGCTGCTTGCATGAGATCTTTACATGTGCCGGGGACGTTGATATCCGTGGACCGTCGTGAATCAGATCCGGTTGACAGATTATGGAATCAAAGCTCCTACTTCACGAAGGAAGTATTCGCTGCAGCGATAAGCTCCTACTTCACGAAGGAAGTATTCGCTGCAGCGATAATCTCGACCAAGCGAGATTACGGCTCTTCTCGAGATTAAGACTAAGTGCAGCGATAATCTCGACCAAGCGAGATTACGGCTCTTCTCGAGATTAAGACTAAGCTTAAATCCGGAGAAATAGGGTATGGGTCTTAGATCTCTCGAACTCCACTCTTTATGCACAGGAATTCGCTAAGATCTGCTAACTCTCGTTGTAAATTCGTGGCTCCACTCTCTAATTCGGCAGCGTTTCTCCCTCTTGATCTCCGCCCTCTGAACTGAGCCCCTAGGTTTGTATTTATAAGCTTCGGTTGAGGGGTTTTCGGATCAGAATGAGTGATTTGGCCTTATATATCTTCAGTTAATAACGGTCTAACCATGTTTGTGGATGATATCAAGTCAGTTGGGAATCACTGGAACAGATAAATCCCGAGAAAACAGCTTAAAACCGTCAAAAACGCGTTTTGGGGTCGGAACTGCGCGATACGCCCTGCTGACCTGCGGGGGGCGCGGTCGGTCAGCGTTCTCCGACCTGGGGCCTGCCTCACCTTGGGCGCGGGTCGGATGTGTCCGATCCGCGCTTCCTCCCCCCACCCCTTCCAGGCCTGGGCGCCGGGTCGGATGCCGTCCCGACCGCGTAGCACGCGTCGGATGGTCCGATCCGCTGCGTCGCGGGTCCGGCTCGCGTCCACCGCGGGCGGCGCGGCGAGGTCCGGCATCCAACTCCGCAGTAGTTCACGGGTCGGTTGCGTCTGACCCGCCGTAGTCACGGCGTCGGGTTGCCAGACACATCTCTAAAGAAATGCGAGCACGTCCTACCTAGGTTAGATCAGCGCCAGCGAGCGGGTCCCACACGATCCCGGAGATCACATGACAAGATTTTCTCGCGTCTGACCCGCCCACGGTCACGGTGTCGGTTGCGTCTGACCCGCACAAGCTCACTGCGTTCGGCTTGCGTCCGACCCCGCTGCGACCGTACGGTCACGCTACGACCGAACCGCGTGGGCGGCGGGCGCGTTTTTGGCCTTTGGTGTTTTTCGATTTTCCGGGACTTGTACTTTCTGCCGTTTTGCATATTTGATCGTATTGTTGACTTGTACGCATTGTTAACTTGCTTAATGTGTTCGTTAGCTTCTTTACGATACTTGGAGTTGATCGATGCGCGCGAGATGACTGATGAGTGCGTTCGGGCACTTTGGATCTGCCTGACAGGCGCGTCAGGCACTTTCGATCCGCCTGACAGGCGCGTCGGGCACTTTGGATCCGCCTGACAAGCGCGTCGGGCACTTTGGATCCGCCTGACAGGTGCGTCGGACACTTTGGATCTGACCGACGCGCGCGAGCTGACTGACGAGTGCAGCGGGCTAACCGACTGGTGCGTGTTGACTGACGCACGCGCGTTGACTGAGGTGCGCAAGCTGACTGACGTGCGCAGCGACCAATTGGATAATTCTTCTTTAATCGTCAACTCTTTGTTTCGAACTGTGTGCGGATACCTATAGGCATTTTTAGACGCCTACAGTGCGTCAATTTGTTTCACTAAATTAATTAAGTACTCATAATTAAATTGTGAAGATGCATATAAGCACTCGCGTGTTTACAATTTGTAATCTGGTACGTGCGCGCAGTTAGGAGCAAGCAAACTAACTTTGGTGGTGCATGTTTTCAATTCAATCGTCCGTGTAGGCGGACAAAATTGAAAGGTACAACCGCAGGACGTCGTGGGGCCGGACTCGATCAGATGCAAAAGAAACAGTTTAGAGGTCCAAAAGTCTGATCTTTCGACGTACGTGAGTCCAACCGTTGAACAGGTTACGCTTTCTATTAAAGGATGGCGTACCTTCTAAACCGCTTACATCATGCCCTTGAAATAGCAAAAAAATACGCATCATTGACTTCTCAAACGGAGAGAGCTCCCGTCCAGAGCAAGCATTAATTTAGCAACTTATTCGATTGTTTTGATCAAATTTAGCT
>NC_033803.1:73146161-73216545 GCF_001876935.1 Asparagus officinalis
CCCCCCCCCCCCCACCACCACCACCAAAAAAAAAAAGGAATTAAAATTAACTGGGTTTAATTTACTCTATATAAATACGTGTCCTTGTCTTACGTAACAACTCTCATGTATATATAGGATATCGTAGAGATGCTAGTTATACGAAAATCAATAAATTAACAGTGATTTCTCTATTCCTAGCAAAAGATGATTATTACCGGCCGATCTCCAAACCTCATGATGTACAATACAGGTTATTTTTTATTTGTGTAGTTATTCTCTTAATTAATAAAATGGACAAAAAACTTTTTCTTTTTTTGTATATATAGTTGTTCTCCTAATTAATAAAATGGCTAAAATCTTTTCTTTTTTCCCCCCAAAAATAATGGGGAGATTAAAAAAAAATTCAAATAGATTATGCGTAAACATAGTGACTTGTGTCAAAAAATTGAATATTTGTGGCTTTATTAGTAATGAACTCAAATGATAAGGGACACTCAAATTGCGATCATAATTTTACATAAAATATTTAACAATGTAGTAACGTGATTAGACCGTTCCTCATCAAAAAGATATATGGGTGATTGTGTACTCCATGCGACAGACTAAGTTTCCTGGTCAGCGCGCAAGTCGTGGTGATGATCGAGCCACCAAAGTTTGTGTAACAATTATATATATACGTACACACACAAACACACACACATACACATGTACATACATACATACATACATGCATGATATGGTTAATACAGTAATGATACGGTGAGATTGTGAGATTGTGAGATGACTAATCGAGTTATCAAATTCATAATCCCTACCGTACATCTTCTTTAAAACATCATCAAATGTATATTGCAAAATTTTCATATAGTTTGGACTCATCTAGAATATGAATCAAATTAGTTTAAAATGTTAACTTTTCAAAAAGCTTAATAGTTGTTCCTTTTAGACATAGCTAAAAAAATAATTAGAAAATTTAAAATAATATAACTTTTTCTACATATAGATTATGATGAGTGGAAATCACAATGGGCGGTGCTGATCATCATTCCGAATAGCCTATTGGGTCATCTCACGATAAGAATATCATTTATATATATATAAACTTCGAACTCAAAGGAAAATAGAAATAAAAATGAAAATAGAAGACATGTATATCTTGCTCCTGGCGGACCTTTTGCTAATCAACAACAGGTTTTTTTAAAACCATCATCGCTAGTTACACAATAATAACACGTGCAAGAATTAAAGGCATTTTCTCGCTAGTAGTCTCATGGTTTGGTAATAATAGAACTACGGATGCATGCATGTACACACATATATAGTTGCGGGTGGAGGACAAAATTCTCAGTTAGCAGGTAGCCTTTGTTTTGTTTTTTCTAAATCATGAGCTACAGTACAGAACTTGCTTGGTATTAATATTATAACAATTTAATTTCAACGAATATATATATAAACTTATAATATGATGCTCTTGTTCAATCCCAACACATGAGTCAAGGATGCATGCCATCATGCTCCTTCTAAGTTCAGACCCCTTTATATACAACTCAAATCGTAGCTGCGAAGTTAAAATTCATAAAGAGAATTGAATATAGTTAATGATATATACTATAGTTTTTTTTTTCAAAGAAACCTGGTAAACGTATATAATCAAATGGAAGACATTTGTTTTAAATTAGTTTGATCGAGGACTATTTTTCAAACATGAGACTTTCTGTCTTTTCCTTCTTTCCTTCGTCTTCGGGTGGAAAATTTGGTTTAAATTAACCCTATCTTTGGAGTTATCGGAACTCGGACGTATTATGTTTATTATAGACGAGGGAAAAATCTCCTTTCTCCATCTCTATATTATGCTTCCCACGCTAGTTAAATATGTTAAAAAATACAGATCATATAGGAAGAGACTATAAAATATGTGATTTGAGGATTTATTTAGATATATATTTATAACTTGACGTGCTTAATTATAAAATTTTTAATACCAATATATATATGTAGTGTTGGGTACAAACTCAAAACTCCAAGTCGGATACGGGTTTGAAGGCTAGCTAGGCCCAATCTTAGTAGTTTTCTTAGAGGCCAAATTAACTTGGCGGGCAAGTTAGGATTGCGTCTTTCATTCTTTGTATAACTTCATGAGAATTATATAGTGATAGAGATCTCTATCATGATTAGGAGATTGAGTCTCATCACGATTAAGAGTTTGAATCTTATTATAATTAGAAAGTTAGGCGAGAGATATGATTTTGGTTTTCCTAGATATATTCTTTTATTGTTGGAGGAAAAAACTAAGGAGAATAGAGAGAAGGAGAGAGACAATATTCTTATAATCAGGGTTTTAGAGGGTGTAACTGGGTTCAAGGGTATTGTGAGAGAGAGTGTTTGGCAGCCTTTATCCATGCAAAATATTATAATTTAGAGGTGATAGTGGATTGATTTTGATCTCATGGTTTTTCCCTGTTGAGGGGTTTTCACGTTAAATCTCGTGTAATTCTTTTTGCTGTGTTTGGTGGTTTTTACGAGATCTAAAAATCCCAACAAGTGGTATCAGAGCGAGGTTCGACAGTTTGTGGAGGTTTGACCGGTGTGCGATTGGTGAAGGCGTCAGCGATCTAGTTATAGTTTGTCAAACATATATAACTAGATCGTTGTAAGAGATCTATCATCCAACTCGTTCTAATCTTCCTTCGCCATAGTAGTCGGTTTCTTCGACTTCCCGAACAAAGCCTTCTTCAATCCACTCTGTATCAATACGACGATCATCCTAACTAGCCAAAGGCTGAAACTGATATTGACGTCAAACTTTTCAATATCCTACTTTATAGTAGTTGTTATCATCTTCTCGTCTAATAGATAGTTGAGGGCTCTGATACCAATTTGTTATGACAAACTCCCCAGGATAAGAGCTAATATCAATCACACAAGAGCACGAAAAATATCAAGAACACACGTACACAAAGATATACGTGGTTCAGCTTGTAGCCTACGTCCACGGGCGAAGGAGGAGAAAAGCTTTATTAAATTGTGAGGAATACAAGGTGGAATCTCTCAATCCTAAATAACACATCAAAAACCTAATACAACTCTCAACTAAAGGAACAAAAGAGAAGAATATCAAATAGGCTTCACAAAAAAAACTCTTAATTTCTTCTTGATTGGTGCTCTGAAGATTGATGAATCTAATTGGCTTAAAAGACTGTTCTTATATAGCCTTGAAGATCTCAACCCATTGTTGTCTAAGGAATAAGAGTTCTGATAGGAATAGAAGTCCACATTCCTAAAACCCAACAAGAGTCCAAGTAGAAATAAACTTCTAATATGATTGGTTGTGAAAAGTCTAATGTAAGTAGGACTCTTGATCAAAACAAACCAATCTAAAAAAAATAACTCCCAAAGTAATATGGAATTGAATATTTAAGGCAGCCTATAACATAAGATGGCAAGCAACAAAATAATCAACTTTTTTCTTTCATTAATAAGGATTTAAAACACCCCAAAGCTGATAAACCATATAATATCTTCTCTTATAGAAAGTCGTGGGTGTTCAAGTTAGAAACAAAGTAGTGATTTGTAAGTTTAAAAAAATTACTCACTGCGGGCTACTCGGATTATTTGGAGGTTTCAATATGGCTCTTACGGTTGTGAGTTCGATTCAGACTGGGTTATCAACAAAACACCCCAAAGCTGATAATCTTTCATTAATAAGGATCTAAAACACCCCAAAGCTGATAAACCATATAATATCTTCTCTTATAGAAAGTCGTGGGTGTTCAAGTTAGAAACAAAGTAGTGATTTGTAAGTTTAAAAAAAATTACTCACTGCGGGCTACTCGGATTATTTGGAGGTTTCAATATGGCTCTTACGGTTGTGAGTTCGAATCAGACTGGGTTATCAACAAAAAAAAGTTTCAATAGTTTTAAAATCTTTAGTTACACTATGCATTAATATTAACCTTTAGTAGTTAATTAATAAATATTATTATAATAATAGAGGTTCTCATACTTGATCTCACTAGAGCTTTTCTTAATGGAGGTTCTCATACTTAAGCTCACTAGAGGTCTTCTTTATTAAAAAAAGCAAGAAAAAATAACTATTACTTTCAATAGATAAGAGTAACAAATTAGAAGGTCAGCAACGTGACAATTACGGTGTATACATGCATTAAAATAAAACTTGAAATCTTGTGACCATATTGATTATTTCAATGTGCACAGTCACTCTTATTAGTCTCATTGGACGCATTACATGATTAACAATAATGATGTAATATCTCTTTTATATATAAAGAAAAATTGATAGAACTCTTAACAAAATTTTGACAAGTATGCATGTTTTTTAAAAAATTCATAATCATTTATTTAAATATAAAATATATTCACTTAGAAATCCTCATTAAATTAAACCAATTTATAAGTAGAACTCATAATTGAATATTTTATAATCCTTATCAGATTATATTTATCCATATTTATTAAAAAAACTCATAATCATATCTTTAAATATAAAAATTAAAAAAAATCATGTAGAGAGTTTCTCTACATAAAATAATGGATCAATTTTAAAAAAGTCCCTCAACTATTACAATTTGAGGAAAAAAAAAACCCTCTCAAGTTTGAGCATATATTGTAAATAACCCTTCTCAACTATGAAAATTTGAGATAATCTCCTGAACGATTCTCACTTAACCTCCCTCAAATATGAGATGTGTCTGAAAAAATCACCTAAACTATTTTAATTTGAGAAACCCCTCTCAGATTTGAGCATAGATAACCACCTCAAGTTTAATATTTTGAGAAGTCTCCATGAATTCTTCTCATTTTATACTCTGAAAGCTAACATCGTTATGTCTAGCATGTCATATGACAAGTAAGTGACTAAAAAAAGACAAAAATATGCCTTAATCGTAAAGAATTATTCTGATTTTTTAAGGATGAGAGAAACAGAGTATAAAGATGGGGGGAAAGTATTGTAAACTAATCAAAGATCTTTTTCACTAGTTGGGGTTTCTTTGTAACTAAATGGGTTGATTTTCAAAAGCATATTTCAGTCATTCGACATTCTGAAATGACGTAGCGTGGTTTGGTGAGAAAAGTGTGAAAAATTAAGGGTTTTTTGTGAAACACCCCATAGTTGAGGGGAATTTTTTTAATTTTTAAAGTAGAGTGGAGTTATCTATATATAGTATGCCCAAACTTGATGGAGATTTTCTCAAATCGAAGTAGCATGTGGAGAGGTTTTGGGGGACAGTTCTGAGACATTCGCCATTGAGATGTTCGCCATGTATATCTCACCTGTGCGAGCACGGGCAAAATAATTTGAAGTATAACTAAATCATAGTACTTTTCTCTATGACAGCTGGTGCAAGGAATAACATATAAAAATTGACGGCTTACAAACTTACTAAATTGGACTCGGTGAAATATATTAGAAGGACTACAAGATAAAAATAATTAGTTTCGTGTTGGTAGCTAATCTTTGAACATTTAACCCCATATTTTCCAACTTTACCTGCAGAACCAAGATATTTTGTCCTCCAATTTCAAGTATTTCATTTTGACCCAACATCTTCTTTTTTGTATGGCAGCTTATTATCGTAGTACTTGATGGACTAGTTTTAAAGTTTTCAGTACATTTTTGTTTGTGACCGCTGCTTAGAATCTTTACCTACCAAAGATAAAAATAATGACAGAGTTTCCACGATTAAGTAAACTGTAAGCCTGCAAGTAAATCTAACTAAAAGTCTTGTGAAGACGAAAGCTATGACTAATCAAGCTAAGATTCCTCAATATATAGGATGATTCAATCCTGGCTATAAATGTTATTATGGATGTAGCACGCATGCGTGCACGCGTGGGATTCTTCAAGATGGGCCACGTCAATTTAATTAATTAACGTACGTACGTTATGAAATGATAAAATTAATAATAATATTGTCTACAGGTGCATGAACCCTTCAAGGCTTCAACCCAAGTGGCGTGGAAGAGACGAAATATAAACCATTATATGTAAATTTATAGCAATAGAAGAAATAAAACTTATCTCAATATTTTTCAAACTGATGTGCAGAATGCAAGCTTATTACACAATTAACACCAAGAATTCCTGGAGGATGCATAATGTTGTATATATATATATATATTTATAACTATATTTATGTTGAGGTTGTTAATATGTGAGTATAGTCCCACATCGGATGAGATAAGAAAGAGTGATGAGTTTAAATAGGAGTTTAGGTCAATACCAGATATTTATATATTTTGGGTTAAAATTGATTTGGGCCTGATTTCTCCCCCTACAATTTATTCTAGATATGAACTAATTAGAAACAAAACTTTAAATGATTTCGATGTGTTTGAATCATATATTAACAGGTGAAAAATCAAGGACATTATGAAAATTTTGACGACATACTATACATAGGTTAATGGTGTTAAAATCCTTTCAAATTTTATTTCTAGATAGTTCATATGTAGTAGATCACATCCACCGGTTAGGATTTTACTTTTTGGATTTCGAACTTAAAAATTAAATTGATAGTATCCGCACGATTGGATGAATACTATGGATAGTAGTCTATGTTGTATTTAATAATTCTGTAATAATAAGAATAGTTGTAAAACAGGCTAGAATCTGCTCTAAATAATTATAATAAATAGTATAAAATTATCATCGTGCAAAATACGAGCATACTAATGCATATATGAAACTACCATGGACTAATTAAAAATATTATTATTGAGGGTCCCGCTAGTTGCGTTTTCCTTTCTATTTGTGGTCTTCGTTCTTCATTTCTTTTCAGGTGGCACTAGGGGCACACCCCCAACCACATCCTAAACCACACCCATCTCTTATATGCTACAGTGCATTGAGCCCCACATGGGATTTTAAAATTCCTAAACCACACCCATCTCTTATATGCTACAGTGCATTGAGCCCCACATGGGATTTTAAAATTTTAAAATTCCATGTGGGGCCCGGTGTACTGTAGCATATGAGAGAGTGTGGTTTGGGATGTGGTTGCGGGTGTGCCCCTATCATTTTCCTTTCTTTTTTGTACGACATGCCTTCATCTTTCTCCGAGAGATCAGGCATGTACTTTGGCGTTCTTATGTTTGTCCTCTTAACTTCGCTGCAGTAGTTTTCTTTAAAGGACATGGTGTAGGTAACTTTTGAACTCCTTCGGCAGAGAAGACGCTGGCATTCAAGAAAATGCTTGGAATGCGGATGTTTAAGCATAGAAGATGATGGATAGTATCATCAGCGTAACAAAGATTGTCGAGCCACCATCATCATCAAGAGTTCTTGGCTTACGGAACAAAGAAGTAGAATAAATATCACCGAGAAAATGCAAATTTCACGAGAGTTGATGAACCATTTCAGTAATACAGAAAACCGTGTTTTGAGTATCGAGAGAGATCACAGCTTCTCCTTCTGAAGCGAGAACATATGTACAAAATTTCACCAGCACCACGGCTGTAAAGAATCACAACATTTTAGCCAAACATAATTTCACTAGAGCTGGGTATTTGACAGCAATGGCTAAATACCAAAACTGATGAGACACAAGCTCAAACTCTCTCCTTTAAAAAAAAAAACGGCTACCAAGCCCATCCAAGAACCCCTCAGTCTGCCATCCTCACTTCTTAAAAGCTTCAGATAACTAAAAACTAAAATGCGTACCGGCTACCAAGCCCATCCAAGAACCGATCAGTGTGCCATCCTCTCTTCTTCACTTCAGATATGAACGAGGGAAATACGCTCTCCATCTGCTCATGGGCCAGGCCCATAACATCCCGCTTCGGCCCAGCAGATGATTTCTGCATCTCCGCAGCGAAAGCAGCCATCAACCAACCCCTCAACGCATCTTCGCCAGATGCACCGTGCTCCAGAATCATGTCAGTGTGCTTGGTCTTACGACTGATGATAAACTTCTCATTAGGAATTATTTCTCTCAATTCCTCCAGCTTTGAAGGGTTCTCAACAATTTTACGGAGTGGTTGCCCGACCTTCACGCTTCCTGCTTCTTCTATTAGGCGATCAGGAAAGACGAGGTTCTCTCGGTATCTCAAGTCAGCTGGGCTCGATATTTTCCCAGTCTGAGATGGTAGAGAAGAAGAGATCTAAGATCAGTGTATATATGGGATTTTGGATGTCGGGTTTTAAGAGATGGACGCTGTATCTTACCTTAAGAAAATCCGCTACAATCATAGCCGTCCTCTGGGAATTCAATGTGTTCACAGGGGCAGCTCTCATTTCTTCTGCTACACTGTAAATATGTATGGCAGATAGAAGAGGAGCTGCAATCAACTGCAAGATAGGAAATTACAATGGAAGTTAGTAGTAGTTACAATAAGAACCTAAGGACATCATTTTTACATGTTTATTGCTAAATAGTAACCTACAAGAAATATAACTGGCGGAATGCAGTTACGAGTGTTGGAACTTGAAAGATTTTTTCTTGTTCCGCTTGATGAAACTAATAGAACATATAGTGATTTCGCTCGTTCCGCTTGATGAAACTAATAGAACATATAGTGATTTCGCTCATTCCACTTGATGAAACTAATAGATGGTATAGTTCACGCCATAGTTTATGGAAATGAATGGTGTCCTGAATCATACCCAAAAAAAACGTGCACACACGTGGATGCCTTGCCACCACCAGCAGATTTTAAGTGGAGAGAATTGGTTGCTGTGCTTACAACTCTAAGCTAAAGATACTTATTCACGACCTCCATCATGTCCATCCATGTGCCCGTCTCTTTTCTACTGGTTAGCACATCTAGACAGTGTATTAGCCCCTAGCATCAAGAGAATCTCTCCACTCAAAATCTGAAGACGACCGTTGCCATCAATGTAGTAAGATTCCATCTATACTTTAACACAGGGCCGTAACCTATCAAATGACATCGAATTTGAGGATATAATTGAACACCTAGTAATCTGTAGAAATAAGCTTTGCTCTTTTGTTTCGTTTTATTGTTTAGAGATGAGTGCAATCCCTAACAACCAAAGGGTGCTCCTTTGTTGTGTGAAGTTAACCTGCATTCCCAAGGAATTGTCGGCTTGACTGTCAATGGCCTTCAACGACTGATGTCATGCCCCTCTTTTCTACCAATTGGCATCAGATTGATATATGGTCTTAAAAAAAGGTGAATTCTTTGGTGTAGTTTCTTGACTTTAACTCATGTTCCAGAAGTAAGAGGGTTCTAATATTGCTGCTGATAATGATGAACTAACCATGTAAATTAACCACGAAAAGTTCTTCTTCAACATCATAGCATGGCTGAAGTGATGAGCCTCTGTTGCAATCCATAAATCATCTTAGGGGGTGTTAGTCAATTGGGACATTTTCATGCAAAATGGGATAATTGTTAAAGTTGAATAATATTTCGCTAGTGGGATATTTTAGTGGGATAACTAGGAACAATTTTGTGAAGCGGGATATTTTGATAAAATAACGTGGGATAAATTTTTATAATCATGAAGTATATATTTATGCATTTTGAAGATATAAATATTATTTATGTATTTTAAACTTACTACTATTAATTGATAATTGCTTACAAAAATGTTCGTTACTATTAAAATAACTTTTGGTTAGACTATAAGATATTGACAATTGTTATTATGATGATGGTTTAATGATGGTGATAACCATAATAGGAAATAAGTAAAGAAAAAAATAAAAAATAACAAAATAAATACGAGTTCTAGTTTTTTTACCACATAGTTCCAAGCTAAAACTTGGAATAATTTGAGAGACTAGAACTCTCATTTTTATATAGAAAAATAAAAAAAGTGGGATAATTTTATACAATTATCCCAATTCTAGTTTTGTTAAAGTTTTGCTTGACTAACACTGTAAAATTTTATTCTAGTTTTAGTTCTATGTGACTAACACCTTAAAATTTTGTTCTAGGTTTAGTTCTATGTGACTAACACCTTAAAATTTTATCCCACAGATTATCCCAGTTCTAATTTTAAGTTCTAGGTGACTAACCCCCCCTTATTGAACTTGACTTCTTAAGGATCAGATTGTGCTGACGCTACCATGCAAATCTACTTATGTCCTATATTGATTATAAATTATAATAAATAGTGCCATACTTCTCCTTAAGATTACACAATTGCATTTTAGTCCTTTATGATATTTCACTACATCTTCTGACAATGATGCACAGCCATAAAAAGCCGACAGTGCTACAGGAGAGGGATGGTGTGCAAGAGAGAGATGGTGTGCAAGGGAGCGAATAATACATTAATAGTACAGGTTCACCATTTATCATTTCTCACCAACCTGCACCAGAAGCAGGAAACAGTACCACAGACAATAATCCATAGCTTCGGGACTTGGCAGTTAACAATTGGAGTTAGAAGCCAAGCTGTGGTCAGGTGGTGGTGGTAGCAGGGCTAAATATGGGAACAAGATGTAACAGCCATTTCATTTCTTATTTTTACTTCCAACCTGTATATAGGAGGTGCAACCAATTTCTTCCCGTTTGCCTCTCCTGACATGTAAATTTTATAACTACTTATTCTGATTCCAGGATATCGATATACTTCTGGTATATAAAATGGTTTCAAATTCATATACATTTTCTGATAGTTGAAATTCAACATGTGAAAAATGGACTGCAGAAACAATCATACATTTATAAGAAATTATAACAAATATTCTTGTTCTGAACTACGCACAATTAGATGTTATAGAGCATTCCATCTAAATCCTATATTTTCAAACACTACTAGTTACTAATCTTCTAATGCACAGCAAATACAAGATTTCTCAATCCACAAGGAGATGAGACTTTCTTAGTAGATTATGACATCATGATATACATTTCAATGCGGAGAAATGATGCTATGGCGCATATTTACCTTTCCTTGAGTTGTTGAACAAATTGTGGATGCTAGTTGGATACCAACCCCCATTCCAAGAACATTAAACAGGGTTGAGATGGCCTCCCCTTTTGCAAACAGGTCGCTAAGGTTACCTTCTTTGGCAAAGGAAGAATAAATTGGGAGCCTTGTTGCCCTTGCTGCAACAACGGCCATTCCCTATATAAGAAAAACATCTATTAGCAAGCAAAAAACTATTAATTTAATATTGGATTAAATAATTACCATGATGAACCATGGATTAAGGTTTGTGGAAATCTTGTCCCAGCCTCACTGCTTCATCGCGGTTTCAGTGAAGACCGATACGAACTAACAGAAATTTCAGTTTTGTTAAATTTTGATTACACATAATTGTGTCAGTTTCAGACTAGTTTAGGACTTCTACTTTCACATAGATAAATTTTGGAGTAAACTTACTGATACCTACCAAAACCTAAAAGGAAATTCAAAAGCAAGAAATCAAGACTAATGTTCATAGCTCTTAATAATTTTATCTATCTTTAACTTCCATAGATAACCCAAAATCTGTAAACCCTACATCCTAATTCATCATAATTTAATATACTCCTCTATTATTTCAGACTAATAATATACATATTAATTTGGACTGTTTTTAGGTTCTCAATCATGTCATAAGTTCACTTTTCTCCATCTAACACTCACTTAGCCTACATGATTATATTATACACTCCTCAGACACCATACGTGTAAAGAACCAAACATGGATACATATCTAGTGGCCATACGCATTTAGCCAATATATTAACATACACAAAATCAGATCTAAAACTCAAAACTAAAACCATTGAGACTGCCACAGACTGGTGAAGCCTGTCAACCTTTTTGCATAAAGAAGGTCCAAAACTGAAACTGAACCCGTGCTTTCAAACCTTTGTGTGACCAACTAGCAATATTCACTAGCCTTAAAACAATTAAGAAACGTTGACTTTCCTTACTGCTTAGAGGTTACCATCCTCAAGTGATTTGTCCACCGTGCCTTCTAGGCTAATTGGATTTCGCTTTTTCTCAGCCAGGTAAAAGAGAATACTGAAGGTGATCACCTTCTTGGAACATTAGCATAATACATATCACATCAACCATGAGACACAAAGATGTGCCACATCACTTACTGATTTATTAATGAATAGTAGTGAGTTATCTTACCATTAATCCCATGACTTGTCCATTTTAGTTCACCTTTAATTTGATTTCCACCTTTATTACGCCTAAAGCTGTTCATAATACCACACAACCCAACCCCCACCCTAATCCCCAGTTCTGTGTTTGAGTTTTTACTGCTTCCCCCGATACTTTGCTCCAAACTGCCTCTAATATTTTTTACATTAAATCAATAAACAACAAAGTCTTTATCACAAAGTAATGGTTGTATTTTGCATCAAATACTTTCTCTTTGTGAGATCTTAAAACTATTACTAGAAAATGCTTGATATAACCCAAACACTTGGTTTAAGTCTTAACAGAAACTGCAGGGTTCATTACGTCCAAGTACTGTTTAGCAACATTTAAAAGATGACAAAGGCAGAGAATCATCCAAGATAAAGAAATTGCCTTGGCAAAGTTCCCCAGGCCAGCCATTTCCAGGAAAAGATGTGGACACAAAGGCGAAATAACTTCCAGACCAGTACCAAAATCATATAGCACATCAGCTGTAAGATAAATATGAGCACATTTTAACTATGATAGACTATTAAAATAAGAAAACAATCCTTTCATGAAATTGAAATAATTAAGATGGCAACAGACCCAATATTCTCCAGCTTTTTGGCTCTGAATCCATTCTCGCACCCATTCTGCTACATATCAATTTCCCAGCATGTTGCATCCCATCTTTTAGAATCTGTCCGGAGAAATACTTGAAAATTTAGAACAAATTCTCAAACACGCAATGAACTCCCGCATGTGTTGTCATTTGGAATAAAATTATATATCATATCTTACCCAGCTAACAGCAGTTGACTGAGCAGGAGTAGGTCGCAAGCCTGCAGCAAATAGGAGCGACTGAGCCAGAGCCCACATTTGTAGTCAGTCCAAAGGCATGCTACAAAGCATATAGACCAAGCTACATGATCAAAGCATGTAATATGCAGCTTGATAAGCATGTAATATCCCTAATTTCCTAGTGGTAAGAAGTCTAAGTTATTATTTGTTTGAATAGATATCCCAAACAACGGAGTTAATAATATTAATTTATAAATATAAGTGTGTAAGAGGACTTTTATGCAAAGGAAGAATAATAGCTATGGAGACATATTTTTGCTTATTAAGGGGTTTGTTGCAATTAGAACTTTTTGTTAAGGGGTTTATTGGATTTGGATACCAAATAAAAGAGAGAGATTAAAACCTACCTGCGTCCTTTTGAGAGCCGGCAACAAAAAAATAAAAAATAAAATAAAAACCCTACCTGCGTCCTTTTGAGAACCGGGTGTTTGCGTCGGGAATCAGTTTCATTGCAGCTTCCATTTACAACGTTTATCGTTTACAATAGAAACAAAAGAGTGAGCTTTTTTATAAGACTTCTCTTTACAAAGAAAAAAAATAGAAAAAATCTCTAGAAACACACGCAGAGACTATTTATTAGTCGCTGCTTGCGTGAGATCTTTGCCTGTGTCGGGGACGCTTTAGCCCGTGGACTACCGATTCAACGATCCGGATTGATCGTGAAGAATGCTTGGTGTTCTTGTTTCGTTTTAGAAACAAGAACAGAAGTGGATATCTCAACAAGGTAAGATAAACACTCTTCTTCAAATCAAAGCGATGTTTGAACTCAAGGAAACGACTGAAGGCCTTTGGATCTCTCGAATATGATGCTCAGAATTTCGCCAAGATTTCTGTCTCTCCCTTTGAAATTCATGAGTCCTTGCTCTCAGATCTGCCAAAACGTCAGTCCGTTCGCACGTACATCAGTGCCCTTCACAATTGCGTGAGGGGGATATTTATAGGCCTCGGAAGCCGTGTTTAGAGATAAGAATTTGTAACTGACCATCAATCTGGTGGATTTTCAGTTTATAACGGCATCCCCGCGTTTATGAATGTTCCCAAACAGTTATGGAGCCGCGTGTACCGCACAAAGTTCGAGAAAACTATCAAAAAACATGTCTTGTCACGTCACTATTCCTGAGATAGCTCGGGCTGTCTCGGCCAGCGAGACACCTCAGATTGTCTCGGAATTCGAGACAACTCAGTTTGTCTCACCAATTGTGAGACAACTTTGAGCCTTGTCGTTTTGTCATTTTGCGCACTTCTTTGTATTGGATGATCCTCTCTGACTTGGATGACGACGTTCTTCGTCTTGAGTTGTGTTTGGGACTTATAGACAAGTTTTGACGCCTACACCGAGGACAAAAAAACCTGTGTAGAAGTCAAGTGAAGTGTGGAGATAGATTATTCTCAAGGTAAATTTGGTTGTAAAAGCATGAAAACTTGGGTCAATGTGTCCCCAAATGGTTGACTTTAGTTGGGGGGTGGGGATGCATGACCCAATTAAATTTGGTTCCCCCAAGCAATTTTCCCTTTTTTTAATCATTAGGGCTTGTCTTGATTGTTTTTTTTTCTTATTGGGATCATGGCCATGGTGTAGCCGTATTGTTGCTGCTGATGGAAAGTTTTATATGTGATCAAATATATCTTAGCACATGACCATCTTTTATATTATTAAATCCATAAGCTACAAAAGATAGATGATAGGTGCATATAGTTTTTGACTGCGGACTATAGGTCACAAAAGGTATTTTGGTTGATTTTAGATTTATATGTTGTGCATATAGTTTTTGACTGCGGACTATAGGTCACAAAAGGTATTTTGGTTGATTTTAGATTTATATGTTAGATTGAAAAATGTATTATTAGCATATTAGGTCACAAAAGGTATTTTGGTTGATTTTAGATTTATATGTTAGATTGAAAAATGTATTATTAGCATATGTGTTGATTATTCTAATATATGCTTGAGTCTTAAGGTATACAATAGCATTGAAGGTTATTAACATGTATTCTTCATGGGTTCCATGTGACTCCGAGGAGGTGTTGTGAGGGGTAGTTGGATTATTTTTTCGGACTTGAGGTAAGTGGTGAATTTGTACATTATTAATTGTGTATTTTTTTATATAAAATTACATTGACTATATGTAAGTTTGTTTTGATGAATTATACCTTTTGTATGGTTGCTCGCAAACTAATTGTTGATTGGATTAACGCACATGGTTATTTGGTATAAGTCTATGCTTATTTTTTTTGTCAATTGTTATGTCTTTTCATATAGTAGTAGGCTGAGATGCATATGTTGTTGATTGATTTCACTATTGGTTGGCATTTGGTATTTTTGTATAATATACTTTGTTTTATTTTGTTAAAGCATATGCATCTCAGGCCAATATATCGGTATATATCGAATATAAGTAAGTAATTAAAACAATGCTCAATGTGCCTCTATGAGGTTTTATTTTAGCGCTAATAGCCCAAATTTGGGTCTTACCGTCCCGAAACCACGAACTTAATAATTGTGGGGTTTACTGAGTCAACCGGAGTATAAAGTGTTGACCGCATTGAGACGTGACATTCTTATTTCTATTTCACGATTTTTAAGTTTTCTTAAATATTTGAATCAAATACTAGAGTTCATTGATGATTCTCTATCATTCTTGTATTTTGCTTATTATTTGTCAAAATATTTTAATTTTTGCAAAACTAGTGTTCAATACTTCAATGTAGGAATTTATCCACTTATTGAGTTGTAAACTCATTGTGTCGTTTTCATTCTTTTCAGAGACTCGGGATTAGGTGGAATTGATGATTTTTTTTCAAATTCTTAGAACGTAGCAAGGAATAAAATTCGAGATTGTTATTGTCTTCCAGGGAATGTTAAATAAAGTATTTAATGTTAAGTTGATAAATTAGGAGTTTTGTAATAATGAGATTCTTTCCTTTAGGCCGAGTTTTATTTCAAGTTGAGGAATATTTGTTTATATCAAGTTAATTGGATTAATGTTGACTTTTGGGATTATAGAGAATATTTATTGTTGGTTTTAGTTCAATGAAGAGATTATTTTGATGGCCTTTTAATGAACGTATATTTTTGGAGGACTTTTCACATGTTTAGTCCTGCTCCAATATCCCTTTTAGGTTCGAAAATTGGGGTCGTGACAGATAAGCTATGTTGTACCATCATAATGATCGAGGAACATAACCGTACAGAATGAACGCAAAATGCTAGGAAAAACAGCAGCTTTAAGATGTTCGGCCCAAAAGAACAGAAGATCACCTGCGTCGAAAGCACGGATAATGCAGCACTTGTAAAATGTTGCAGCGACCGGAACTGAGAGTAAGTCAAGTACCCTTCGTTCACACTGCAATGTCATTAAGTATATGCGTTAGGACACTATTTACGCCCTTTCCCTGTAAGAAATAAGAATGTCCTCACACCTGATTCTTTCCCACTCATAAATAAGTACTAAAGCCAGAGTCACCTGTACGGATAACCTGAAGGGAAAAACTTGTTCAAAAAAGATTCAACCACTCTACGAACAAGGGGCCTCGAGTCATCAGCAACCCTCACCTGCAATCAACAGCCGTAATATGTCAGAACTTTCCAAGAGGACGTAAACCCGACGGGTCAACTTGTTAATTTAAGACACCTAATGCGCAGCACTGATGCATGCGGTAAGACTCTCGACAAATCTGGGGTATGGAACTACGGTTGCAGCATAAATGCGGAAACAAAAGGGATTACACCAAGGAATAAGCCGCCGTAACGAAGGAAGGAAGGAAAGGTAAATAAAAATAAAAATAAAAAGGGGTGCTTAACGCGTTAATAAAAATTTAAAACACCACAAATTTGAATGAGTGCATGTTACAAGTAAAATTCGTCAGCTTCTCAATCTTCATTCCACCAAGGAACTCAGTATTTGTAACACTTTGCAAACACATTCGACCTAGCTAGCGTTCATAGCATTTCGACGCCGATTTAGATTCTCAAAAGTAATAAAAATAAAATTGAGAATAAGGAGTAATAAAAAAAAAGGTGAGAGAGAGAGAGAGTTATACAGAGAGATGGCCGTGATGGGCGTCGAAGCGGCAGATTTGAGCGTGGGAGCCGGAGATCTCGATCCAGGAATCGGGCCGGCGTGGTTCTTGATCCCTAATTTTGTCCGATTCTTTCTTCGTCACTGTCATCATCTTACCCTAGAGAACAACAACAATAATGTTGACGACAGTAAATACCCAAAATTGAAGGGGAAATTTTTATTTTAATTTTATAATAATAAATAATAGGAAGGAGGCGGGGTACCAGAAAGAGCGTCCATCGAGGAGGAGGCAGAGAAAACGGGGAGTACGCTCGGAACTCGGGAGGACGCTGCGACGACGAAGAGATAAGATGAGTCCCGAAAGGAAATATTTGCAAAATAGACCTATTTTGCTAAAAAATTTATAAAACGGATCGTTTAGCTTAAATATTTAGCAAAATAGACATCTTTTTTACCAACATGTCAAAAAAAAAGATCGATTTTGCAAAACAGACCATTCGAAACATACGGGACTAGTAGTCCCGTATGATGTAATGCCCATTAAAGCATACGAGACTACTAGTCCCGTATGTTTCGAATTGTCTGATTTGCAAAACCGACCTCTTTTTGGCCAACAGGCCAAATATAGGTCTATTTTGCTAAATATTTGGCACAACTGTCTGTTTTGCTAAATATTTAGCGAAATAAGTCTATTTTGCAAATTTCTTCGTCCCGAAATGTATGAAGTCATGGCCATGGTGGACAAAGTTTATTGCTGCTCATATATTTATTTATTTATTTTTCTCCATGCATATATTTGATTCCATTATCATATTTATTTATTTTTCTCCATTTATTTATTTATTTATTTTTCTCCATGCATATATTTGATTCCATTATCATATTTATTTATTTTTCTCCATGCATATATTTGATTCCATTATCATGGATATTTATTTTTCTCCATGCATATATTTGATTCCATTATCATGGAGCTCGTCTGTAGCTACGGACTTCGCCTTTAAGGTTTGGTCGACACTCCAATTCCAACAGGCGAGCTCGAGGAAACCAACAGGCGAGATTTGAAGGCGAGAAGCTTCAGGCGAAGTTGGACGAGCTCGAGCAGGCGAGGTCGAGTTGGCGACCTCCAGGCGGGCTCGCGACAAGTTACAGGCGAGATTGGAGAACTTCTTGCAGGCGAGTTCGACAAGAGACAGGCGAGCTCGAGCTCCTCGTAGGCGAGATCGTTGACAGGCAACGACAGCCTGTCGCCAGCTATCCTAGGGTTTCCCTATAAAAGGAAAACCATGTGCCCTAGCCCCAGAGCTTCCTCTCTCGCGATCTCAAGAAAACCCCCCTTTGGCGGCGGACCTCTCTTTCTCTCTCTGTTCCGTTCCCTTTTTCTCTCCAGCTCTCAATTGAAGGATTTGAGGGGAGACTTTAAGAAGGGAATTAAAGATGGGTGAAAGAAATTAAAGGGGTATTAATGAAGAAGGGAATCTTCACTGTAGCTACAGTGAAAGATTGTATTTATTGAGGAATCTCAAATTTGAGATTCGCTCTTGAATTGTAATTCATTGTTGGGATTAATAAGAAATTAGTTGTGTGGTTCCCGAGGATGTAAGCAGTTGCCGAACCTCGTTAAATCTTGGTGTACTTTTTTCTATTCTGCGTTTCTGCTGTCTTAGGGGTTTCGGCGTAAATTCCCAACAGCCATGGCCATGGTGGACAAAGCTTATTGTTGCTCATATATTTATTTATTTATTTATTTTTCTCCATGCATATATTTGATTCCATTATCATATTTATTTATTTTTCTCCATGCATATATTTGATTCCATTATCATGGCAGACACAAGAGGTTATTGCTGCTCTTACCTTTATTTATTTATTTACTTTTGTCTTCATGCATGATATTTTGATTCTTAGCATATGATTATATTGATTCTATGATTAAAAAATTTGTTATGTATACAATGCTTAACTGTAGTTATAGGGTACAATAGGGTATATAGGTTAATTTTAGTATAGTTAATTAAATGGTGTATGATAATATCCTAAGATTATTTTAATAGGTATTCGGGTCTTAAGTTAATTAAATGGTGTATGATAATATCCTAAGATTATTTTAATAGGTATTCGGGTCTTAAGTTATACGGTAATTTTGATGGTTATTTGTATATGATTATTTTAATAGGTATTCGGGTCTTAAGTTATACGGTAATTTTGATGGTTATTTGTATATATTATGTGGGAATCTCAAGTGATTTCACTCTCTATCTCCGGAAATCGTCGTCGTCCTCCGAAAAGAGGGGATTTTAATTGATTCAAACCTTCACATCGACTTCAACCTGTACCAAGCCGTTGTCCTCTGAAAATCACCTTCTGCATCAACTGAGAAACACCATCACATGGAGTCCCTGCAATCTATCTCTTTCAACTGCCTCCTCCACGATTTCTCACTCTCTATTTCTCCCTCTCTCTCGCGTTAAAATTCTGAAAATAAAAGGGGCGAATCGACACATTGATTCTTTTTTCGCAATTTTTTTGAACCGTAGCGTTATCCAGAATGGTTGGGCGTAAAGCGTCTGTAGGTGGCTTTTCAAGTCTGCCGTCAAATCCCAGGGCTCAACCCTGGACTGGCGGTGGAAACTACCAAGCTGGAGTATGGTAGGGGCAGAGGGAATTTCCGGTGGAGCGGGCTGTCCTATTTTGGGTGAATTAGGATTTATAGAGGGTTAATCCCCGCCTTTAAACACTGTCACGTCAGAAAATCCGTGCCACATCAGTAGCTAAAAAATAGTTTAAGTCATCACGTGCCACGCACGTGACGAGCTCTCAACGGAAAACTATCACCGACGAGAAAAATGACCTTGTTGGTAAGTTGAATCAATTAAAATGTCTTAAAACAGGTTTGCCTAATTAAAATACCTTCTTGGTAAATGAGGTGGAATTAAAATACCAATATGGGTATTTAGCCCAATTAATGGACATAAACATTTGTTTACGAGGGAGAGAAAGTGTGAGCGGAATAAAAAACGATTTGTTCAAACAATACGTTCATTAAAGTCCAACATCAGAGTTAACTAATAAGTGAGTATGGTTCCTCCTCTTATTTGGAGCAATTTCTCTCTTTACTCTTCCTCTCTTTGACCGTTAGGAAGACCCAACACAACAGATTTCTTCAATAAATCTATTCCTCTATACAAATAGGAGAACCCGAGATTCACTATTCATGCTACAACAAATACTACAGTAACATTTACTGTAACAGCAACGCTGTAGCAAACATAAAATGAGGGCGAGTTTTTTTCGAAAATTACTGTAGCGCACTGGATACTGTAGCAGAAGAGGGGTGCTGTAGCAATTCAAAAATAACCGTAACAATTAAACCCGTAATTACTATAGCAAAGAAAAAAAAAAAGAAAAAAAAAAGGATGTCGTGGTTTGCACGATGTTCACACTAGTTATAGGAATCGAAGAAACTACCGCCCTCGACTTGAGGCCAGGTATTCCTGCAGCTTTCATCACCCGCGTCACCATGTTTACTTATCCGTCTTCTCTAGTAAATCTGATCTAATCTTCTGTTAAATATTTTATCCCGTCAAGCGCCTTGTTCGGCCCGCTTAATAGTGACGGTAATTAATAAATGACGATGATAGGGATGGGGCTGAGAGTCGTATTATTATTACTGTTGATCGTATTGAAAATGTGGCTGTCGA
Organism: Asparagus officinalis; assembly: GCF_001876935.1. NCBI lineage: Eukaryota > Viridiplantae > Streptophyta > Magnoliopsida > Asparagales > Asparagaceae > Asparagus > Asparagus officinalis. Next base: position 73,166,789 of record NC_033803.1, read on the forward strand.
TCTGGGGCCATGTGATGTGGGACGTTTCCCAATTGGCTAATAAATCTTGATTAGGGAGGAGACTTGTCTCTTTTCTACTGGGCTTTCCTCTTTTTTTTTTGGTTGGGGTCTTCCTGTTCTCTGACATCTGGCGTGTATTTTCCGTCGAAGCCGTTCCGTCTTGGGCCGACGCGATCGCCTGCAGATCGAGCAGCTTCGGCTTTCGATTCCTCCTCGGCTGCCCTCGCACCAGGTGTCCGTCTTTAGCCGACTCGTTTCGCATTTGTTTTCTTAGGCTAGCTTGATGTTTTTAAATTAAAATAAAATACAGGTCGGGACCCTGGACCTCGAATTGCTCTTCATTTCGTAGATTAATTAACAGAAGCTACGCATATATAGAATCCTCTTAATTATAAAGCTGCATGTGGTTTCAGGCGTCGCTTCCGGTTCCTATTTACTTTGTAAATAAAAATAAAATAAAAAAGGGTTCCTTTGAAGAATTCTGAAGCGCTTGGGTTGACTTTAAAATTGATGATGATTAATCAACTTGCTTCGATTTTTATTTATATATATCATGAGGTGTTTAATAAATTATAATAATGGTGGGTTTCTGTTTTCTAGCGTAGAGACCCCGCTCTCCTTTTGACGACTATGGGGAGTCGGTCGAAGACAATAGTTTGGTTTAGGAGGGACTTACGGATTGAGGACAACCCTGCCTTAGCTTCAGCCTGCAGGGGCGGCTGCGTCCTTCCCGTATTCATATGGAGCGCTGAGGAGGAAGGGCAGTTCTATCCTGGCCGATGTTCTCGCTGGTGGCTTAAGCAGTCGCTCGCCCACCTCGACAGGTCCTTGAGATCTCTTGGGGCCCCTTTTGTGTTCATTAAGGCAGAGACCACAATTGCTGCCTTGTTGCAGTGTATCAACGCGGTCGGGGCTACTAGATTGGTATTCAACCATTTGTATGGTATGTTATATTCATTTTCCGTGTGGTGATGCTTATATCCATTTTGATTTGGCGGTGTCTCTCTGTCAGTACTTGGTTTTGGGTAACATGGCCCAATCGTGTGTTCGGCGTTTTAGAATGGATTAGATCCTATTTATGAACAGTATGTGACCGAACAAGCTTCATCGATAATGTGTTGCATTCTTCGATATGGTACTACTAGACAGGAATGCGTGACTGATCAATAGTTAACCTCGGTCCTCAGACCATGTCTAGAAATGAAGAGAATCTTGGCCTCATTTTGTCTGTGATGTCGTATTGTAGTGCCAAATGCAGATATGGTTCTTCTCTTTTGCTATTGTATTCAAACACTACTATCATAGATGAATTTCACAGTTTGCATCAACTGTAGTTTACTCCTTTAATGACATGCTTAACTCATCATGTTCTGTTGACGACGTCCAAGAATCCAGAGCTAATGGAGAAAAAGGAATCATCGAGCATGCTTTAAAATTTGCGATGAAGACGTATACTTTTGTACTTGGCTCGTACTTACTTGGTTCCTAATTGATCCACATGTTAAATAGTTACTCCTACTTCGGAAACAATTTATAGCTGGCTACAAACATAGTTGATTCCTCGTATCATGTAAAAGACTAAATTTTTTTTGTCTTGCAAACTATTATTATCAGATCCTGTTTCGCTTGTCCGAGATCATAAAGTCAAAAGTCAGCTTGCAGATCTAGGAGTTACGGTGCAAAGTTTTAATGGAGATCTCTTGTATGAGCCATGGGAAGTTCATGATGAGGGCGGGCTTCCATTTACAACCTTTGACTCATACTGGGCCAAGTGCACGAGCTTGCCAATGGAACCGGCACTAGTTCTTCCTCCCTGGAAGTTAGTGCCACCAGAAGGTACCGTGTCCAGTAAATAAGATGATTAGTATAGAAATTTCATGAGATTACTTCGTTAGGTAACCTGAAATTGTTGAATACGTGCTTCAAGAATGCGAACATAGATAGAGTTCTTTGTTGGCTCACAGACAAATAAAGGTACAGTTCTGTAGAAGTTGTGTTTACCGCATGGTTGACCTTTACGTTTTTTTTGCTATATTAGGTGCTGAAAAGGTCATTAGTTGTTCCCTCGAGGAGCTTTGTCTAGAAAGTGATGCTGAGAAGTTAAGTAATGCGCTGCTAAGCAGGGCGTGGTCACCAGGTTGGAGTAATGCGGACAAGTTGCTGAATGAGTTCCTCAACAATCATCTCCTTGACTATTCAAAATATCGAATGAAGGTGGATGGTTCCACAACATCATTATTGTCACCGTACCTCCATTTTGGTGAAATTAGTGTAAGGAAAATCTATGGAAGTGTACGAATGAAGCAGATACAATGGGCAAAAGAAGAAAACTCCGAAGCAGAAGACAGTGTCAAGCTCTTTCTCCGTGCCATTGGTTTTCGTGAATATTCACGTTACCTTTGTTTCAATTTTCCATTTACGCATCATAGATCTTTGCTCGGGAACTTGACCTATTATCCGTGGCGTGCTGACGAGGGGGATTTCAAATCTTGGAGGCAGGGTAGGACGGGATATCCTTTGGTTGATGCAGGCATGAGGGAACTTTGGGCAACAGGGTGGATGCATAACCGAATCAGAGTTGTTGCTGCAAGTTTTTTCGTCAAGTTTCTGCTACTTCCGTGGACATGGGGGCTGAAATACTTTTGGGACACGTTGCTGGATGCTGACTTGGAAAACGACATTCTTGGTTGGCAATACATATCAGGTAGCTTGCCTGATGGTCACGAGCTCCATCGTATCGACAACCCAGAGGTAAACGATCTATAATTCTGTTTGCAAATAATTTTGTGCGTGTGTAGAATAACATCTTTTTACATTGTGTGCTATTATTTTCAAAAATCCATTGTACTTGATAAATGTGTGTACTATTTGTTGATTTGGAGAACTCTAAGCCACAAGCGTAGTGACACCTGAACCACAGGCATAGTCATCGTCTTTGTTATCATTATTTTGCACGCTTTTTGTTTTGAGAAGCTAGTGAATATGACACTTCATTGAAGCCAAACCTGCAATATTTGCTGTTGATACGTGATAAGCATCTGATATACTCGATGTTTTCTGTAATCACACAGTCAAAAAAATAAAAAAATAGTAAATCCTTTCTAGAGAAAATACAATAGTAAAAGGCCTAACTCGACACGTCTAAGATTTTGCTTCTACTGTTTATGACTGCCAATGTAGATTTGCCATATCTTGTTACATTCTGGAAATTGAATTGTTGTTTATTATGAGATTGAGGAAGAACCAAGGATGATGTAAAACATGGAAGATACAAGCGGAGAAAAAGAGACAAACACGTGTCACGATTTCTGTAAGGACGAGTTTGAATATGGGTATAAATTTCAGTGAACCATTGAATCTACCCAAATAGTTTAATTTTGACGATCCGCAGAAAATTATAGTTTATATCTTTGCCGTTGCATTAGTTTTCCCCCTTTTTTCTTTTGCTTTGAGTTGAGGTTCTAGCGGTAAGCCATATCTTAGGCTTTCAGGAACTGCAGTTTCAATGAATACAATCTGCTTCAGACCAATCAGTTCTTCTTAACAAGGGTTCAGATAGTAGTACGATCTTAAGCTGGATCACGTAGTATAGATTTCTTATGCCTTCCCCTTCGATGATTCATCTAGTTTGTTGGAAAAGTGAATTGGGTGAAGAAAAAAAGGTAGAGAAGGAAGAGACTAATGTATTAGGTTTCATTGTACATACCTACCTTCTTTATTTTGTGCATCAATTCTGCTAGTTCGCATATGATCCGGGACCATCAGAAGTTTGCTACCAAGTCAGAATAAGGGCTTGCAATTTCTTTGAAGTTCCCACGAGTATTTCACTATCTTGCATGTTTTGCTGTGAAATATCAAAAGGGATAGCTTATGCTTATTAACTTTTAAAATGCCTAAAGTCTTAAGCATGTTTTTTGTTAGATATATTTATGGTCATGTACTACTATTTTCATAATTATTCACCGTCTAGCTTGCTTTTGTGCAATCAAGGTTCAAGGTTACAAATTTGATCCTGGAGGAGATTATGTGAGAACTTGGCTTCCTGAACTTGCAAGAATGCCCACCGAGTGGATACACCATCCATGGGATGCTCCAAATTCCATACTCAAAGCTTCTGGTGTAGAGTTGGGAGTAAACTATCCCAAGCCTCTCATCGAGATAGATGAAGCAAGGGAACGCCTTGATGACGCTGTGTCCATGATGTGGGAATTGGATAGAGCTTCACGAGCATCCAAACTCAATGGATCAACTGAGGTCGTTGCTGACAATTTGCTCAACATAAATGTTATGGATATTCCAAAAATAGTAGTAAAGAAGGAAAAATTGCTGGATACTTCATCCCTTGACCAAAGGGTTCCTTCTGTTCAAAATCTAAAGTCCGGTGTGTGCGAAAAAGGATCAAACAAGTTAGATGGCAAAAAACCAAAAGGAGTTATTGAGACGAATGATGTGAAAAATAATGTTAAGGCCACGAAGGTAGATGAAAATGACTCGCTCTCTACTGCAGAATCTTCATCGACTAGAAAGAGGAGCTTGAGTGAGAGCCAAATGTGTGTCGTCCCCGCTTCTTGTTCTGCACCATCATATGGGAAACCCCAGTATGAGTATGATTCTTTCAAGCCATACGATTCTATCAAATCTACGCATCCATGGCAACAATCAGATGCATTTGGAGTGAAGGAGGTAAAAATATAAGCTTATGACTTTATACTCTTATCGTTATATGTACATACATCTATAAACTCGATCGAACTCATTTTCACCGTTTATGTTAATATATTCTTTTTACCAGTTTTTCATTGGCAATTTTTCGTGCCTTTTGGTTTATGCCATTTAATGTTTCCGACGTCACAGACAGAGCGCCTTTTTATCACCTTTTTCTTAACCGAAAACATGAGAGCTACTTTCTTATTTATCTGTTGATTATTCATTTTCTTTTTTTTTTAGAGAGAGGTTATTCGTTTCCTTGGTGTATAATTAGTTCAATATGTTGTTATCATTTAATCTTCCAGCGTCTTTGTAGCCAGTATATGCAACTTAAATTTCCTGATAAAAGTGATTACTTTCTAATGAGATCATGTAGTTAGAAACCCGAATGGCATCAAGTATGTATGTTAATTCCCTACTTATGAATAATTCATGTATTTTTAGTTTTATGTAATATATTGTTATTTTTTGTGTAGGTAGAGGGGAATGAAGCTGAGAGTGCCATGCAAGAAAGCCGCCTGAATCAAAAGCATTCAAATTGTGATTCCTCAGTAAATATGGGTTGTGGTATTTCTAAATATACAAGCTCGTACCTGGATGAAATCAGTTTTGAATTGTAAGAAATCGATATGCTGTCTCTGTTGTATCTGTGCTCGACATTACTTTCTCTCTCAGTGTCATGCGCATACAATAAGTGGTCCCTGTGTTATTAATCCTGTAACCGAACGCTTGTATACCTAATAAAAGCTTATTAGGGAGTTGGAAGCAGCAGCACTAAGTGTGTGTTATTTATTATTCACTGTTGTTTATTATTCACTGTTATGCATCATACTCTATATTTTGACAGCTCTTCGGATCTTCTCCCGTCCTAGTTTGGTTTTTGATTCCAGGTGTGATTGGGGTCCTTTCATTAATTAAATCGAATTTGCACGGATTCCCCCCTCCCTCCCTTTCCAATCAACACTCTGTTTGGATGGGAATGGGGACAGTGGAAGGTAATAATGTGGGTTGTTTTTGTAGCAAATAAATATTATAAGTTATTTAAATTTAGCAAGTTAGCAAACGTAAAAAATTCCATCTGAATGTTCTCATATGACATTGACATATTAATTTTATAACTTTCTAACCATTAATATTTATTAAATTTAGGGAAAAATGTGTCCAGGCCCCAAAAGTGGGAACTTCGTGTGACTAGCCCCCCTGTACTTTGCCCCATGTGGAATAGCCCCAAAAAATGGGCTTTAATGTTTTAAGCCCCCTCCACGTCAGCTTTATACTAAAAGCAGATGGTATTTTACAAAAAAACCGAAACTGCCCTTCTCTTTCTTCCCCAGACGAGTCCTGGAAGTCACTTCTCATTAATGCGATATGATGGTGAAAATGGAGGGAAATTTCCCCCTTTTTTTACTCCATCTAACTAGTTAGTTCTCCATTACTCCTCCTCCTCAGACCAAAATTCTCTCCATAACTCTCTCCATCATGAGCAATAACTAGTTAGTTCTCCATTACTCCTCCTCCTCAGATCAAAATGGCTGAAAAGGACATCATCTGCATTGTCTTTTCGCAGTATAAAGCGGTATTCTTGAAGATTAATTCTTCAACCACCATCTTGGATCTCAAGTTTGATGCGGCAGAGAGGTTAGATCTTCCATACGAGTCATTAATTTTGGCATACGAAGATCAAACAGTTGGAAGCTTAAAATTTCTCATTGAGAACGATGGTGATCTGACGTCTATGGTGGAGCATTGCCACAATCTTGGACTGAAAGAGGTTCACGTGCAAGCTTTTAAAGAAGGAGATGATTCTTCGAATAAACAGGAAAACGAGCAAGTCCGACAAGACATGTAGGTTAACTGTAAAATCAATTAACTTAAGTTCTAATCGTCTTCTTGTTAGTTCTATACTAGGTTTAACTGGACTTCAGTTCTAATGTTTTATTTGTCATTAAGCAGTTCTTTGTTATGCTCCATACTAGAGTTCTAATGTTTTATTTGTCAGTTCTAATCGCTATTTTGTTAGTTCTACTAGAGTTATTGCTGGTTCCACTATAGTTCCCATATTGTTAGTCCTAATTGTTATAAATTAGATATAACGTGGTATAAATTAGACAATGTAGGTATAAAATAGAACTAACAAGCCATCAGTTAGAACTGACACTAACACACTACAGATTAGAACTAACACTGTGCATATTATTAGAACTAACACGCTACCGAATAGAACTAACACTGTAGGGGATTAGAACTAACACTCTACAGAATAGAACTAACACTGTGCAGATTAGAACTAACACTCTACAGAATAGAACTAACACTGTGCAGATTAGAACTAACACTCTACAGAATAGAACTAACACTGTGCAGATTAGAACTAACACTCTACAGAATAGAACTAACACTGTGCAGATTAGAACTAACACTCTACAGAATAGAACTAACACTGTGCAGATTAGAACTAACACTCTACAGAATAGAACTAACACTGTGCAGATTAGAACTAACACTCTACAGAATAGAACTAACACTGTGCAGATTAGAACTAACACTCTACAGAATAGAACTAACACTGTGCAGATTAGAACTAACACTCTACAGAATAGAACTAACACTGTGCAGATTAGAACTAACACTCTACAGAATAGAACTAACACTGTGCAGATTAGAACTAACACTCTACAGAACGGAACTAACACTGTGCAGAATAGAACTAACACTCTACAGAATAGAACTAACACTGTGCAGATTAGAACTAACACTCTACAGAACGGAACTAACACTGTGCAGAATAGAACTAACACTCTACAGAATAAAACTAACACTGTGCAGATTAGAACTAACACTCTACAGAATAGAACTAACACTGTGCAGATTAGAACTAACACTCTACAGAATAGAACTAACACTGTGCAGATTAGAACTAACACTCTACAGAATAGAACTAACACTGTGCAGATTAGAACTAACACTCTACAGAACGGAACTAACACTGTGCAGAATAGAACTAACACTCTACAGAATAGAACTAACACTGTGCAGATTAGAACTAACACTCTACAGAATAGAACTAACACTGTGCAGATTAGAACTAACACTCTACAGAATAGAACTAACACTGTGCAGATTAGAACTAACACTCTACAGAATAGAACTAACACTGTGCAGATTAGAACTAACACTCTACAGAACGGAACTAACACTGTGCAGAATAGAACTAACACTCTACAGAATAGAACTAACACTGTGCAGATTAGAACTAACACTCTACAGAATAGAACTAACACTGTGCAGATTAGAACTAACACTCTACAGAATAGAACTAACACTGTGCAGATTAGAACTAACACTCTACAGAATAGAACTAACACTGTGCAGATTAGAACTAACACTCTACAGAATAGAACTAACACTGTGCAGATTAGAACTAACACTCTACAGAATAGAACTAACACTGTGCAGATTAGAACTAACACTCTACAGAATAGAACTAACACTGTGCAGATTAGAACTAACACTCTACAGAATAGAACTAACACTGTGCAGATTAGAACTAACACTCTACAGAATAGAACTAACACTGTGCAGATTAGAACTAACACTCTACAGAATAGAACTAACACTGTGCAGATTAGAACTAACACTCTACAGAATAGAACTAACACTGTGCAGATTAGAACTAACACTCTACAGAATAGAACTAACACTGTGCAGATTAGAACTAACACTCTACAGAATAGAACTAACACTGTGCAGATTAGAACTAACACTCTACAGAATAGAACTAACACTGTGCAGATTAGAACTAACACTCTACAGAATAGAACTAACACTGTGCAGATTAGAACTAACACTCTACAGAATAGAACTAACACTGTGCAGATTAGAACTAACACTCTACAGAATAGAACTAACACTGTGCAGATTAGAACTAACACTCTACAGAATAGAACTAACACTGTGCAGATTAGAACTAACACTCTACAGAATAGAACTAACACTGTGCAGATTAGAACTAACACTCTACAGAATAGAACTAACACTGTGCAGATTAGAACTAACACTCTACAGAATAGAACTAACACTGTGCAGATTAGAACTAACACTCTACAGAATAGAACTAACACTGTGCAGATTAGAACTAACACTCTACAGAATAGAACTAACACTGTGCAGATTAGAACTAACACTCTACAGAATAGAACTAACACTGTGCAGATTAGAACTAACACTCTACAGAATAGAACTAACACTGTGCAGATTAGAACTAACACTCTACAGAATAGAACTAACACTGTGCAGATTAGAACTAACACTCTACAGAATAGAACTAACACTGTGCAGATTAGAACTAACACTCTACAGAATAGAACTAACACTGTGCAGATTAGAACTAACACTCTACAGAATAGAACTAACACTGTGCAGATTAGAACTAACACTCTACAGAATAGAACTAACACTGTGCAGATTAGAACTAACACTCTACAGAATAGAACTAACACTGTGCAGATTAGAACTAACACTCTACAGAATAGAACTAACACTGTGCAGATTAGAACTAACACTCTACAGAATAGAACTAACACTGTGCAGATTAGAACTAACACTCTACAGAATAGAACTAACACTGTGCAGATTAGAACTAACACTCTACAGAATAGAACTAACACTGTGCAGATTAGAACTAACACTCTACAGAATAGAACTAACACTGTGCAGATTAGAACTAACACTCTACAGAATAGAACTAACACTGTGCAGATTAGAACTAACACTCTACAGAATAGAACTAACACTGTGCAGATTAGAACTAACACTCTACAGAATAGAACTAACACTGTGCAGATTAGAACTAACACTCTACAGAATAGAACTAACACTGTGCAGATTAGAACTAACACTCTACAGAATAGAACTAACACTGTGCAGATTAGAACTAACACTCTACAGAATAGAACTAACACTGTGCAGATTAGAACTAACACTCTACAGAATAGAACTAACACTGTGCAGATTAGAACTAACACTCTACAGAATAGAACTAACACTGTGCAGATTAGAACTAACACTCTACAGAATAGAACTAACACTGTGCAGATTAGAACTAACACTCTACAGAATAGAACTAACACTGTGCAGATTAGAACTAACACTCTACAGAATAGAACTAACACTGTGCAGATTAGAACTAACACTCTACAGAATAGAACTAACACTGTGCAGATTAGAACTAACACTCTACAGAATAGAACTAACACTGTGCAGATTAGAACTAACACTCTACAGAATAGAACTAACACTGTGCAGATTAGAACTAACACTCTACAGAATAGAACTAACACTGTGCAGATTAGAACTAACACTCTACAGAATAGAACTAACACTGTGCAGATTAGAACTAACACTCTACAGAATAGAACTAACACTGTGCAGATTAGAACTAACACTCTACAGAATAGAACTAACACTGTGCAGATTAGAACTAACACTCTACAGAATAGAACTAACACTGTGCAGATTAGAACTAACACTCTACAGAATAGAACTAACACTGTGCAGATTAGAACTAACACTCTACAGAATAGAACTAACACTGTGCAGATTAGAACTAACACTCTACAGAATAGAACTAACACTGTGCAGATTAGAACTAACACTCTACAGAATAGAACTAACACTGTGCAGATTAGAACTAACACTCTACAGAATAGAACTAACACTGTGCAGATTAGAACTAACACTCTACAGAATAGAACTAACACTGTGCAGATTAGAACTAACACTCTACAGAATAGAACTAACACTGTGCAGATTAGAACTAACACTCTACAGAATAGAACTAACACTGTGCAGATTAGAACTAACACTCTACAGAATAGAACTAACACTGTGCAGATTAGAACTAACACTCTACAGAATAGAACTAACACTGTGCAGATTAGAACTAACACTCTACAGAATAGAACTAACACTGTGCAGATTAGAACTAACACTCTACAGAATAGAACTAACACTGTGCAGATTAGAACTAACACTCTACAGAATAGAACTAACACTGTGCAGATTAGAACTAACACTCTACAGAATAGAACTAACACTGTGCAGATTAGAACTAACACTCTACAGAATAGAACTAACACTGTGCAGATTAGAACTAACACTCTACAGAATAGAACTAACACTGTGCAGATTAGAACTAACACTCTACAGAATAGAACTAACACTGTGCAGATTAGAACTAACACTCTACAGAATAGAACTAACACTGTGCAGATTAGAACTAACACTCTACAGAATAGAACTAACACTGTGCAGATTAGAACTAACACTCTACAGAATAGAACTAACACTGTGCAGATTAGAACTAACACTCTACAGAATAGAACTAACACTGTGCAGATTAGAACTAACACTCTACAGAATAGAACTAACACTGTGCAGATTAGAACTAACACTCTACAGAATAGAACTAACACTGTGCAGATTAGAACTAACACTCTACAGAATAGAACTAACACTGTGCAGATTAGAACTAACACTCTACAGAATAGAACTAACACTGTGCAGATTAGAACTAACACTCTACAGAATAGAACTAACACTGTGCAGATTAGAACTAACACTCTACAGAATAGAACTAACACTGTGCAGATTAGAACTAACACTCTACAGAATAGAACTAACACTGTGCAGATTAGAACTAACACTCTACAGAATAGAACTAACACTGTGCAGATTAGAACTAACACTCTACAGAATAGAACTAACACTGTGCAGATTAGAACTAACACTCTACAGAATAGAACTAACACTGTGCAGATTAGAACTAACACTCTACAGAATAGAACTAACACTGTGCAGATTAGAACTAACACTCTACAGAATAGAACTAACACTGTGCAGATTAGAACTAACACTCTACAGAATAGAACTAACACTGTGCAGATTAGAACTAACACTCTACAGAATAGAACTAACACTGTGCAGATTAGAACTAACACTCTACAGAATAGAACTAACACTGTGCAGATTAGAACTAACACTCTACAGAATAGAACTAACACTGTGCAGATTAGAACTAACACTCTACAGAATAGAACTAACACTGTGCAGATTAGAACTAACACTCTACAGAATAGAACTAACACTGTGCAGATTAGAACTAACACTCTACAGAATAGAACTAACACTGTGCAGATTAGAACTAACACTCTACAGAATAGAACTAACACTGTGCAGATTAGAACTAACACTCTACAGAATAGAACTAACACTGTGCAGATTAGAACTAACACTCTACAGAATAGAACTAACACTGTGCAGATTAGAACTAACACTCTACAGAATAGAACTAACACTGTGCAGATTAGAACTAACACTCTACAGAATAGAACTAACACTGTGCAGATTAGAACTAACACTCTACAGAATAGAACTAACACTGTGCAGATTAGAACTAACACTCTACAGAATAGAACTAACACTGTGCAGATTAGAACTAACACTCTACAGAATAGAACTAACACTGTGCAGATTAGAACTAACACTCTACAGAATAGAACTAACACTGTGCAGATTAGAACTAACACTCTACAGAATAGAACTAACACTGTGCAGATTAGAACTAACACTCTACAGAATAGAACTAACACTGTGCAGATTAGAACTAACACTCTACAGAATAGAACTAACACTGTGCAGATTAGAACTAACACTCTACAGAATAGAACTAACACTGTGCAGATTAGAACTAACACTCTACAGAATAGAACTAACACTGTGCAGATTAGAACTAACACTCTACAGAATAGAACTAACACTGTGCAGATTAGAACTAACACTCTACAGAATAGAACTAACACTGTGCAGATTAGAACTAACACTCTACAGAATAGAACTAACACTGTGCAGATTAGAACTAACACTCTACAGAATAGAACTAACACTGTGCAGATTAGAACTAACACTCTACAGAATAGAACTAACACTGTGCAGATTAGAACTAACACTCTACAGAATAGAACTAACACTGTGCAGATTAGAACTAACACTCTACAGAATAGAACTAACACTGTGCAGATTAGAACTAACACTCTACAGAATAGAACTAACACTGTGCAGATTAGAACTAACACTCTACAGAATAGAACTAACACTGTGCAGATTAGAACTAACACTCTACAGAATAGAACTAACACTGTGCAGATTAGAACTAACACTCTACAGAATAGAACTAACACTGTGCAGATTAGAACTAACACTCTACAGAATAGAACTAACACTGTGCAGATTAGAACTAACACTCTACAGAATAGAACTAACACTGTGCAGATTAGAACTAACACTCTACAGAATAGAACTAACACTGTGCAGATTAGAACTAACACTCTACAGAATAGAACTAACACTGTGCAGATTAGAACTAACACTCTACAGAATAGAACTAACACTGTGCAGATTAGAACTAACACTCTACAGAATAGAACTAACACTGTGCAGATTAGAACTAACACTCTACAGAATAGAACTAACACTGTGCAGATTAGAACTAACACTCTACAGAATAGAACTAACACTGTGCAGATTAGAACTAACACTCTACAGAATAGAACTAACACTGTGCAGATTAGAACTAACACTCTACAGAATAGAACTAACACTGTGCAGATTAGAACTAACACTCTACAGAATAGAACTAACACTGTGCAGATTAGAACTAACACTCTACAGAATAGAACTAACACTGTGCAGATTAGAACTAACACTCTACAGAATAGAACTAACACTGTGCAGATTAGAACTAACACTCTACAGAATAGAACTAACACTGTGCAGATTAGAACTAACACTCTACAGAATAGAACTAACACTGTGCAGATTAGAACTAACACTCTACAGAATAGAACTAACACTGTGCAGATTAGAACTAACACTCTACAGAATAGAACTAACACTGTGCAGATTAGAACTAACACTCTACAGAATAGAACTAACACTGTGCAGATTAGAACTAACACTCTACAGAATAGAACTAACACTGTGCAGATTAGAACTAACACTCTACAGAATAGAACTAACACTGTGCAGATTAGAACTAACACTCTACAGAATAGAACTAACACTGTGCAGATTAGAACTAACACTCTACAGAATAGAACTAACACTGTGCAGATTAGAACTAACACTCTACAGAATAGAACTAACACTGTGCAGATTAGAACTAACACTCTACAGAATAGAACTAACACTGTGCAGATTAGAACTAACACTCTACAGAATAGAACTAACACTGTGCAGATTAGAACTAACACTCTACAGAATAGAACTAACACTGTGCAGATTAGAACTAACACTCTACAGAATAGAACTAACACTGTGCAGATTAGAACTAACACTCTACAGAATAGAACTAACACTGTGCAGATTAGAACTAACACTCTACAGAATAGAACTAACACTGTGCAGATTAGAACTAACACTCTACAGAATAGAACTAACACTGTGCAGATTAGAACTAACACTCTACAGAATAGAACTAACACTGTGCAGATTAGAACTAACACTCTACAGAATAGAACTAACACTGTGCAGATTAGAACTAACACTCTACAGAATAGAACTAACACTGTGCAGATTAGAACTAACACTCTACAGAATAGAACTAACACTGTGCAGATTAGAACTAACACTCTACAGAATAGAACTAACACTGTGCAGATTAGAACTAACACTCTACAGAATAGAACTAACACTGTGCAGATTAGAACTAACACTCTACAGAATAGAACTAACACTGTGCAGATTAGAACTAACACTCTACAGAATAGAACTAACACTGTGCAGATTAGAACTAACACTCTACAGAATAGAACTAACACTGTGCAGATTAGAACTAACACTCTACAGAATAGAACTAACACTGTGCAGATTAGAACTAACACTCTACAGAATAGAACTAACACTGTGCAGATTAGAACTAACACTCTACAGAATAGAACTAACACTGTGCAGATTAGAACTAACACTCTACAGAATAGAACTAACACTGTGCAGATTAGAACTAACACTCTACAGAATAGAACTAACACTGTGCAGATTAGAACTAACACTCTACAGAATAGAACTAACACTGTGCAGATTAGAACTAACACTCTACAGAATAGAACTAACACTGTGCAGATTAGAACTAACACTCTACAGAATAGAACTAACACTGTGCAGATTAGAACTAACACTCTACAGAATAGAACTAACACTGTGCAGATTAGAACTAACACTCTACAGAATAGAACTAACACTGTGCAGATTAGAACTAACACTCTACAGAATAGAACTAACACTGTGCAGATTAGAACTAACACTCTACAGAATAGAACTAACACTGTGCAGATTAGAACTAACACTCTACAGAATAGAACTAACACTGTGCAGATTAGAACTAACACTCTACAGAATAGAACTAACACTGTGCAGATTAGAACTAACACTCTACAGAATAGAACTAACACTGTGCAGATTAGAACTAACACTCTACAGAATAGAACTAACACTGTGCAGATTAGAACTAACACTCTACAGAATAGAACTAACACTGTGCAGATTAGAACTAACACTCTACAGAATAGAACTAACACTGTGCAGATTAGAACTAACACTCTACAGAATAGAACTAACACTGTGCAGATTAGAACTAACACTCTACAGAATAGAACTAACACTGTGCAGATTAGAACTAACACTCTACAGAATAGAACTAACACTGTGCAGATTAGAACTAACACTCTACAGAATAGAACTAACACTGTGCAGATTAGAACTAACACTCTACAGAATAGAACTAACACTGTGCAGATTAGAACTAACACTCTACAGAATAGAACTAACACTGTGCAGATTAGAACTAACACTCTACAGAATAGAACTAACACTGTGCAGATTAGAACTAACACTCTACAGAATAGAACTAACACTGTGCAGATTAGAACTAACACTCTACAGAATAGAACTAACACTGTGCAGATTAGAACTAACACTCTACAGAATAGAACTAACACTGTGCAGATTAGAACTAACACTCTACAGAATAGAACTAACACTGTGCAGATTAGAACTAACACTCTACAGAATAGAACTAACACTGTGCAGATTAGAACTAACACTCTACAGAATAGAACTAACACTGTGCAGATTAGAACTAACACTCTACAGAATAGAACTAACACTGTGCAGATTAGAACTAACACTCTACAGAATAGAACTAACACTGTGCAGATTAGAACTAACACTCTACAGAATAGAACTAACACTGTGCAGATTAGAACTAACACTCTACAGAATAGAACTAACACTGTGCAGATTAGAACTAACACTCTACAGAATAGAACTAACACTGTGCAGATTAGAACTAACACTCTACAGAATAGAACTAACACTGTGCAGATTAGAACTAACACTCTACAGAATAGAACTAACACTGTGCAGATTAGAACTAACACTCTACAGAATAGAACTAACACTGTGCAGATTAGAACTAACACTCTACAGAATAGAACTAACACTGTGCAGATTAGAACTAACACTCTACAGAATAGAACTAACACTGTGCAGATTAGAACTAACACTCTACAGAATAGAACTAACACTGTGCAGATTAGAACTAACACTCTACAGAATAGAACTAACACTGTGCAGATTAGAACTAACACTCTACAGAATAGAACTAACACTGTGCAGATTAGAACTAACACTCTACAGAATAGAACTAACACTGTGCAGATTAGAACTAACACTCTACAGAATAGAACTAACACTGTGCAGATTAGAACTAACACTCTACAGAATAGAACTAACACTGTGCAGATTAGAACTAACACTCTACAGAATAGAACTAACACTGTGCAGATTAGAACTAACACTCTACAGAATAGAACTAACACTGTGCAGATTAGAACTAACACTCTACAGAATAGAACTAACACTGTGCAGATTAGAACTAACACTCTACAGAATAGAACTAACACTGTGCAGATTAGAACTAACACTCTACAGAATAGAACTAACACTGTGCAGATTAGAACTAACACTCTACAGAATAGAACTAACACTGTGCAGATTAGAACTAACACTCTACAGAATAGAACTAACACTGTGCAGATTAGAACTAACACTCTACAGAATAGAACTAACACTGTGCAGATTAGAACTAACACTCTACAGAATAGAACTAACACTGTGCAGATTAGAACTAACACTCTACAGAATAGAACTAACACTGTGCAGATTAGAACTAACACTCTACAGAATAGAACTAACACTGTGCAGATTAGAACTAACACTCTACAGAATAGAACTAACACTGTGCAGATTAGAACTAACACTCTACAGAATAGAACTAACACTGTGCAGATTAGAACTAACACTCTACAGAATAGAACTAACACTGTGCAGATTAGAACTAACACTCTACAGAATAGAACTAACACTGTGCAGATTAGAACTAACACTCTACAGAATAGAACTAACACTGTGCAGATTAGAACTAACACTCTACAGAATAGAACTAACACTGTGCAGATTAGAACTAACACTCTACAGAATAGAACTAACACTGTGCAGATTAGAACTAACACTCTACAGAATAGAACTAACACTGTGCAGATTAGAACTAACACTCTACAGAATAGAACTAACACTGTGCAGATTAGAACTAACACTCTACAGAATAGAACTAACACTGTGCAGATTAGAACTAACACTCTACAGAATAGAACTAACACTGTGCAGATTAGAACTAACACTCTACAGAATAGAACTAACACTGTGCAGATTAGAACTAACACTCTACAGAATAGAACTAACACTGTGCAGATTAGAACTAACACTCTACAGAATAGAACTAACACTGTGCAGATTAGAACTAACACTCTACAGAATAGAACTAACACTGTGCAGATTAGAACTAACACTCTACAGAATAGAACTAACACTGTGCAGATTAGAACTAACACTCTACAGAATAGAACTAACACTGTGCAGATTAGAACTAACACTCTACAGAATAGAACTAACACTGTGCAGATTAGAACTAACACTCTACAGAATAGAACTAACACTGTGCAGATTAGAACTAACACTCTACAGAATAGAACTAACACTGTGCAGATTAGAACTAACACTCTACAGAATAGAACTAACACTGTGCAGATTAGAACTAACACTCTACAGAATAGAACTAACACTGTGCAGATTAGAACTAACACTCTACAGAATAGAACTAACACTGTGCAGATTAGAACTAACACTCTACAGAATAGAACTAACACTGTGCAGATTAGAACTAACACTCTACAGAATAGAACTAACACTGTGCAGATTAGAACTAACACTCTACAGAATAGAACTAACACTGTGCAGATTAGAACTAACACTCTACAGAATAGAACTAACACTGTGCAGATTAGAACTAACACTCTACAGAATAGAACTAACACTGTGCAGATTAGAACTAACACTCTACAGAATAGAACTAACACTGTGCAGATTAGAACTAACACTCTACAGAATAGAACTAACACTGTGCAGATTAGAACTAACACTCTACAGAATAGAACTAACACTGTGCAGATTAGAACTAACACTCTACAGAATAGAACTAACACTGTGCAGATTAGAACTAACACTCTACAGAATAGAACTAACACTGTGCAGATTAGAACTAACACTCTACAGAATAGAACTAACACTGTGCAGATTAGAACTAACACTCTACAGAATAGAACTAACACTGTGCAGATTAGAACTAACACTCTACAGAATAGAACTAACACTGTGCAGATTAGAACTAACACTCTACAGAATAGAACTAACACTGTGCAGATTAGAACTAACACTCTACAGAATAGAACTAACACTGTGCAGATTAGAACTAACACTCTACAGAATAGAACTAACACTGTGCAGATTAGAACTAACACTCTACAGAATAGAACTAACACTGTGCAGATTAGAACTAACACTCTACAGAATAGAACTAACACTGTGCAGATTAGAACTAACACTCTACAGAATAGAACTAACACTGTGCAGATTAGAACTAACACTCTACAGAATAGAACTAACACTGTGCAGATTAGAACTAACACTCTACAGAATAGAACTAACACTGTGCAGATTAGAACTAACACTCTACAGAATAGAACTAACACTGTGCAGATTAGAACTAACACTCTACAGAATAGAACTAACACTGTGCAGATTAGAACTAACACTCTACAGAATAGAACTAACACTGTGCAGATTAGAACTAACACTCTACAGAATAGAACTAACACTGTGCAGATTAGAACTAACACTCTACAGAATAGAACTAACACTGTGCAGATTAGAACTAACACTCTACAGAATAGAACTAACACTGTGCAGATTAGAACTAACACTCTACAGAATAGAACTAACACTGTGCAGATTAGAACTAACACTCTACAGAATAGAACTAACACTGTGCAGATTAGAACTAACACTCTACAGAATAGAACTAACACTGTGCAGATTAGAACTAACACTCTACAGAATAGAACTAACACTGTGCAGATTAGAACTAACACTCTACAGAATAGAACTAACACTGTGCAGATTAGAACTAACACTCTACAGAATAGAACTAACACTGTGCAGATTAGAACTAACACTCTACAGAATAGAACTAACACTGTGCAGATTAGAACTAACACTCTACAGAATAGAACTAACACTGTGCAGATTAGAACTAACACTCTACAGAATAGAACTAACACTGTGCAGATTAGAACTAACACTCTACAGAATAGAACTAACACTGTGCAGATTAGAACTAACACTCTACAGAATAGAACTAACACTGTGCAGATTAGAACTAACACTCTACAGAATAGAACTAACACTGTGCAGATTAGAACTAACACTCTACAGAATAGAACTAACACTGTGCAGATTAGAACTAACACTCTACAGAATAGAACTAACACTGTGCAGATTAGAACTAACACTCTACAGAATAGAACTAACACTGTGCAGATTAGAACTAACACTCTACAGAATAGAACTAACACTGTGCAGATTAGAACTAACACTCTACAGAATAGAACTAACACTGTGCAGATTAGAACTAACACTCTACAGAATAGAACTAACACTGTGCAGATTAGAACTAACACTCTACAGAATAGAACTAACACTGTGCAGATTAGAACTAACACTCTACAGAATAGAACTAACACTGTGCAGATTAGAACTAACACTCTACAGAATAGAACTAACACTGTGCAGATTAGAACTAACACTCTACAGAATAGAACTAACACTGTGCAGATTAGAACTAACACTCTACAGAATAGAACTAACACTGTGCAGATTAGAACTAACACTCTACAGAATAGAACTAACACTGTGCAGATTAGAACTAACACTCTACAGAATAGAACTAACACTGTGCAGATTAGAACTAACACTCTACAGAATAGAACTAACACTGTGCAGATTAGAACTAACACTCTACAGAATAGAACTAACACTGTGCAGATTAGAACTAACACTCTACAGAATAGAACTAACACTGTGCAGATTAGAACTAACACTCTACAGAATAGAACTAACACTGTGCAGATTAGAACTAACACTCTACAGAATAGAACTAACACTGTGCAGATTAGAACTAACACTCTACAGAATAGAACTAACACTGTGCAGATTAGAACTAACACTCTACAGAATAGAACTAACACTGTGCAGATTAGAACTAACACTCTACAGAATAGAACTAACACTGTGCAGATTAGAACTAACACTCTACAGAATAGAACTAACACTGTGCAGATTAGAACTAACACTCTACAGAATAGAACTAACACTGTGCAGATTAGAACTAACACTCTACAGAATAGAACTAACACTGTGCAGATTAGAACTAACACTCTACAGAATAGAACTAACACTGTGCAGATTAGAACTAACACTCTACAGAATAGAACTAACACTGTGCAGATTAGAACTAACACTCTACAGAATAGAACTAACACTGTGCAGATTAGAACTAACACTCTACAGAATAGAACTAACACTGTGCAGATTAGAACTAACACTCTACAGAATAGAACTAACACTGTGCAGATTAGAACTAACACTCTACAGAATAGAACTAACACTGTGCAGATTAGAACTAACACTCTACAGAATAGAACTAACACTGTGCAGATTAGAACTAACACTCTACAGAATAGAACTAACACTGTGCAGATTAGAACTAACACTCTACAGAATAGAACTAACACTGTGCAGATTAGAACTAACACTCTACAGAATAGAACTAACACTGTGCAGATTAGAACTAACACTCTACAGAATAGAACTAACACTGTGCAGATTAGAACTAACACTCTACAGAATAGAACTAACACTGTGCAGATTAGAACTAACACTCTACAGAATAGAACTAACACTGTGCAGATTAGAACTAACACTCTACAGAATAGAACTAACACTGTGCAGATTAGAACTAACACTCTACAGAATAGAACTAACACTGTGCAGATTAGAACTAACACTCTACAGAATAGAACTAACACTGTGCAGATTAGAACTAACACTCTACAGAATAGAACTAACACTGTGCAGATTAGAACTAACACTCTACAGAATAGAACTAACACTGTGCAGATTAGAACTAACACTCTACAGAATAGAACTAACACTGTGCAGATTAGAACTAACACTCTACAGAATAGAACTAACACTGTGCAGATTAGAACTAACACTCTACAGAATAGAACTAACACTGTGCAGATTAGAACTAACACTCTACAGAATAGAACTAACACTGTGCAGATTAGAACTAACACTCTACAGAATAGAACTAACACTGTGCAGATTAGAACTAACACTCTACAGAACAGAAATAACTTGGTATAAATTAGAACTAACTTGGTATAAATTAGAACTAACTTGGTATAAATTAGAACTAACTTGGTATAAATTAGAACTAACTTGGTATAAAATGAGAACAAACTTGGTATAAAATAGAACTAACTTTGTATAAATTAGATCTAACATTGTATAAAATAGAACTAACTTGGTATAAATTAGAACTAACTTGGTATAAATTAGAACTAACTTGGTATAAATTAGAACTAACTTGGTATAAATTAGAACTAACTTGGTATAAATTAGAACTAACTTGGTATAAATTAGAACTAACTTGGTATAAATTAGAACTAATGTGGTTTAAATTAGAACTAACTTGTTATAAAATAGAACTAACTTGATATAAATTAGAACTAACTTGGTATAAATTAGAACTAACATGGTATAAAATAGAACTAACTTGGTATAAATTAGAACAAACTTGGTTAAAATTTTAGAACTAACTTGTTATAAAATAGAACTAACTTGGTATAAATGAGATATAACATGGTATAAATTAGGTTTATAACGTGGTTTAAATTAGAACTAACATAAATTAGATATAACGTGGTATAAATTAGATATAACGTGTAATAAAATAGAACTAACAAGCCATCACACGCTACAGACTTGAACTAACACTGTGCAGAATAGAACTAACACTGTGCAGATTAGAACTAACACTCTACAGAATAGAACTAACACTGTGCAGATTAGAACTAACACTCTACAGAATAGAACTAACACTGTGCAGATTAGAACTAACACTCTACAGAATAGAACTAACACTGTGCAGATTAGAACTAACACTCTACAGAATAGAACTAACACTGTGCAGATTAGAACTAACACTCTACAGAATAGAACTAACACTGTGCAGATTAGAACTAACACTCTACAGAATAGAACTAACACTGTGCAGATTAGAACTAACACTCTACAGAATAGAACTAACACTGTGCAGATTAGAACTAACACTCTACAGAATAGAACTAACACTGTGCAGATTAGAACTAACACTCTACAGAATAGAACTAACACTGTGCAGATTAGAACTAACACTCTACAGAATAGAACTAACACTGTGCAGATTAGAACTAACACTCTACAGAATAGAACTAACACAGTGTTAGTTCTATTCTGTAGAGTGTTAGTTCTATTCTGCAGCGTGTTAGTTCTAATCTGTCTGTAGCGTGTGAGTTCTAATCTGCAGATTAGAACTAACACTCTACAGAACGGAACTAACACTGTGCAGATTAGAACTAACACGCTACAGAATAGAACTAACATAGAATAAGTTAGAACTAACAATGCATAGGTACGAATTAGAATGAAACAAGATCAGTAAAATATGGAACTTACACACAATAGTGTCATGCAACCTGGGACATATGCGACCTTTTGCTTCTTCTTTCCCTCCAAAGCAACTCCAATGCCCCTGATAATTTCATTATAAAAGAACGGGGCCCATGCAACAGAATTGACCCTCTGAATGCTATCCAGGTATCTGAGTAAGGGTCTAGGGATACCTTCCCCTGCTATGGGACTCCATATCATAGAGCATTGGTACAAAATTTGTAGCAGAGCAAAATCCTCGATATCCCGCTTTTTGGTAGATTCAACAAGCCGTTCAAGTAGCCCTTCAAGATGTTTACGTTGGCTGGTTTCTGATTTTTTTAACTTCTTACCCTCTTCAGAAATGAAAAGCTTAGCGAAGTATTCCAGCCATATTCTGCTTCTTGAGTCCCTATTGTTCCTTATGTCCTCCCCATAAATTGGGAAATAAGTATGGTTGTGGACCCATTGCAAATCAAAACTAACATTTTTCATACCCCCACTTTTTGAATCAGGTATACAAAAGGTGTTATTATCTCTATCGAAAAAGCTCAGCAGCAGCTCAAGGGTGGGCCGATCAGCCGCAGGAGCCCCAAACAAAATGTAGTGCTGAAATATAGAACCGCAGTATGCATCCCTATGCCACTGACGGATCTTCGGGGCAAGGCGCTTCATAAATGCCCAATAAGCCCCGATATTGGCCGTTAACCTTAGTGTTTCTGCTGAGCCTGTTAGAGCAATTTTTTCCCTGCAAAAAATTTTCGAATTTGTAAGTTCAATAAGACATATGAAACAATATTAGACCTAGCACTAACGGGAACAAAATAGAGCTAACACGTAATATTATAGAACTAACATTGGACTCATATTAGAACTAACATTGGACTTAAACTAGATCTAACGTTGGTATAAATTTAGAACTAACATTGGACAAAGCCTAGAACTAACAATATTGGGTTAATCTGCATTGTCTCTTCGCAGTATAACATAAGCCTAGAACTAACAATATTGGGTTAATCTGCATTGTCTGTTCGCAGTATAACATAACACTTACTGTTTTTTTGAGGGGGGTTCGTTGGTACGACCAGCCATTGTCGTCCTCCTTTTCTGGTCTCGCCATTGTAATGCCTCCTTTTGCATTTCGATTAGGGTTTTCGTAGCTTCCGTAGCTTCCTCCGTGCTGCCACCCGCAGATGAAGCGCCTTTTCCTTCCAACTCGGCTCGGTGCCCGACCTCGTAGTCGTTACTGGATTTTTCCGTAGACGACGACATTTTTCCGGCGAAAACCCTAGAAACGTTGAAATTCGTACAGAAATTAGGAAGATGAAGAGTTCTTGATGACGGTGCTAGGTGGAAGAGAGAGAAAGAGAGGGAGAGTACTTGTAAAGGTGAGGGGCACATTAACCCAGCTCAGTCCCATCAGAGGGCAAGATAGTAACTTCCGCTGGGCTTTTTCTGAAAAGAGTCAATTCGGGGCCTCGTCGCAAATACTATGCGTATTTGGGGCTATTCCACATGGGGCAAAGTACAGGGGGGCTAGTCACACGAAGTTCCCACTTTTGGGGTCTGGACACATTTTTCCCTTAAATTTATCATTAAATATATCTCAACTTTATTTTAAAGTAGAATAAGATAATTTAAAAAAAAATTGATAGATTTAGTAGCAAATTTAACAAATATTTATAGTTAAAGAGCTCTAAAATTAGCAAATAAGTATTATAGATAAACATTTGGATGAAAATTTTCACATTTGCATGATCAAAGGTACTAAACAACATCTTATCATAGTTATCTGCTAAAAAACAACAATATATAAGAAGTGGTATTTAGATGTCATTTAGCCTCTTTAAAAAAACCCAAGTTAAAGAGCTCCAAATTAATTTTCCCCGTCCCGTCGTTTTCGAAAGTTGATATCTTGATTCTTATCACAGTGTAGATAGGGGTCTATATTCATTTGTGCTATGCTTAATACTCTCCTGTCAAAGTCATCATTGTATCAAATCATGGAATCTATTTCAAAACGTGATAAGAAAAGTTTCATACCCCAGTTGAATACATAAGCAATGCATAATTAGAAGCACGTACGGTTAATAATATATATATAGCTCATGTGTCTTTTATTTTTTGGGTCCCAAAATACATGCGCTGAGCTCCCCTAACGTTCAAAGGTGCTAACAGACTTAAAGCCACATCACGCATCATGTCCTCTCGCTTGAAGAAGAACAAGTTGAACAACATGTTGATCACATGAGTCTCGAGGCTGGACCTGTGAAAGACACAGCATCCTCAGGATCAGAGTTCAATCATCGCAAAAGATCGAATGCATTAATTGTTCTAAACATTCACTGAAAGATCCATGCCAACACGAGAACCGATGGAGCCAACTGTGGTAAGGAGACAGCAATCCAGAGGGAAGTTTTCTGGAGACAAGGGGCCGGACTCTGCAAACAGTAGTACGTGAAGGTACGCACAACCTTCATTAGAACCATGCATCCAGACCTTTTACAAAAGATCTCGCTTTTAATTTGCAGGTTCGCCTCCAATCCCTCTAAAGCGGCGTCAGACATACATTTGATCATTTGACTCAGAGGCGATCTGCAGCCTCATTGTCTAAACAAGGTCCAGCGAAGAGACAATGTTGTCCATCATTCCCGGGAGTCCACTGCACGTCTGTGGCATTGCGAACAATGGAGACATGTTTTCCAATCAAATCAAACCTGCGTTATCACCCGATGTGAAAGTGAACCTCGTGCACCTGCACCACATGCATCTCCGTTAATTACCTTAATGTTGGAGGTTTCAATTAATCTGTGACGGAGTCATTCGCTGCAGAGTTGGCAATCAACAAATCAGCACTAGTGAATGCTTCAGCTTGCTGACCGGCATATATAATTAAGTTACCACATGGTTTAGGATTTCACTTGATTTGATTTTATTGCTTTAAGAACCAAAACCATTGCGACACATGTTACTGTAATAAGGATACACAAGACTTAGAAAATTTTAAAATAGTTTTGTGAAAGGACAAATTTTTAAAATAGTCCCGTTTAGGTACTTATTTGTAAAAAAAACGATCTATTTCGAAATAATTGCCAAATTCGATTCCAGTTTTCAGCTGAAACTGGGTCGAATTTGGCGAAAAAAAACTTAGAAAATTTTACGGGACTTGAAGTCCTGTGAAGTTTAATGTCCTAATTAACTTGCTTATGTGGGCTTAAACTTTACGAGACTTCAGATCCTCTGAAGTTTTCTAAGTTTTTCGCCAAATTCGACTCAGATTCAGCCACTTGGGCTACAATTGAGCCGAATTTGGTAATTATTTTCGAAATAGGTTATTTTTTGCAAATAAATTTCTAAAGAGGTCTAAAACGAAAGTTTGTCATTTGCGAAAACTAATGCTGTTTTACTGTGAAATTTACCTCAGAAAAAGTAATTAAACAAAAAAAAAAGAGCTTATTCGAAATAAAAAAGGGCAAAGGGGTTGATATACAAAAGGAATCCCTGATCAATGACGAGAGATTCCTCGGCCGTGGGTTCTCGACCTTGTTCCCCTGATCGTCTTTGTCTTCTCATTGGTACCTCAATTCTTCTACTTTTTATATTTTATTTTTATTTTACCTTTTAAATTACTTTCCATCTTCCAGTGTAAAACCCTAGTCTATTTTCTTTAAATTCCTGGATTTACAGGAAGCAGCCTCAGCGAAGCATGAAGAACTAGGGTTTGCCTTCCAAGGGGTTTCTTCGATTCTGCGGAATTTGGACAGATTTAGTTGAGTATTAAAAGGTACGCAGGTTCAAAACTAAAAAAATAAGGCTATGTTTTAATGGGCAGCTGGATCTTTCCCTCTTATGCTTGTATGATGATGTCTATTATTTACTTCTCTAGATGATGAAATATGTGAAATAATAACAGGGGTTTAATTAGTTATGTGGGTTTTGTGAAATCATAGTGGTAATGGGTTGAATTTATATATATATATATTTAGCCAACTGAGTTGAAAACTATGCAAGTAGAAAGCCAACCTACAAATACTCCCTCATAAGTCACGATGGCCACAGAATGTAGGCAGATTGGAAATTTTTACACAAAACAGTTGCTTTTACCTTTTGAGGTAAAAAAAATATACTACTCCAAGATCTAATGAGGAACAACACACTTTATGTGGTGGAATAAATGTGGGTCTTGCTCTGCAAAGACATCCAGCACTCAGCAGAGCATCAGACAAAGGACAATCACGGTGACGACGACCACTTAGAAGATTCATATATAGGGACCGGTTGTGCGTAATGGCTCTGTGCAAGGGCAAATGGAGTTCAATGATTTTCTAGTTAAGCCTGCCTTTACGTTTGACCGCACGCCATGAGCTAGCTAATACTTATCAGCCCCCGCACATAGACTGGACCTTCCTACTAGTAGATCTTACTGGTACCGTGTTGTGACAGGAGAACTGTATTAGTCGACGAAACTAATGATTAGATACCGATCCAGGTTTACATGATATTTACAATGCATTAGCAATTCTTGATGATAATTTGAGTACTCTTAGCAAATCACCTATTCTCAAAGTCCTGATGGGGCTCGCTTCTTTACGTAACGCAGAACAAGTTTAAGCAGTCGCTGGATCTCGCAGCAATGGAAGAGCTTCATTATTTTGTTGGTTAGTGTATTCCCTTGTAGGTAGGGAAAATTGCAATGAAGAGAATAAAGAAAATTTGACTTTGATTCCTTTGATCTCGGTTACAATTTGATTACAAAAGAGAGGAAAACGAATTTGGTTTTCCCCTTTGTTTAAAACTGGGTTCTTCTTGGCAGCGATGGAGTGCTTCATTCGATTGATTGCGTCGAACTTGCTCTCCGTTGACGATCCGGCCGTCTTTATCTCGTGGGAACGATGAACTTTCGTGGAAAGTTTTATGAATAACTCTAAATGAGTTTAAGAACTTTAAACGAGTTTGAACTCTGTGAATAGAGTTGTTGGAACCGAAAATTCGGTTAATGATCAAGCTGTTTTTTCTCTGTTGTCGAAGAATCCTCTCAGATTTGATCTTCTGAGTTTAATTCAAAAATCCTATCTCCAAGGATTTCGTTGCTGCTGAATCTCCAAGCCAGAGTGGTTTTCAACGAGCCAGTCAATAGCCTCTGATCTGAGCCCAGAAAATCCAATCCGACCCCTGTGGTTCAGATACCAAAAATCCAACCCACAACTCAGTTGAGTTTGTTGATATTTTATAGGGGGATAAGGGGTTGTAACTAACCCCTATATCCGCTCCTACGTGGGTGAAAATCCCTCAGAACGTGGGATAAACGGTTCTGAAACCGTTCGACTCGTGTTTGAACAAGTCAAACGCCCAATCTGGCGTTCAGAACCCAACTTCGTGTTCTTTGAATTGAGACGCGAAGTTGGGTGTTAGCTGAACACCATTGAACGCGAGGGTCGCTCACGTTTGGCTTGTGCATTGACGACGCGAGGGTCGCCGTTGGTTGAACACCATTGAACGCGAGGGTCGCTCACGTTTGGCTTGTGCATTGACGACGCGAGGGTCGCTGTTGGTTGAACACCATTGAACGCGAGGGTCGCTCACGTTTGGCTTGTGCATTGACGACGCGAGGGTCGCCTTCATTTCCAACTTGGTGACGCGGGGATGACATCCGCGTTTCAGAAGGAGCCATTTGACTTGTAACTTCTTCTGTAGAGCGTTGCAAGGACCGTTGTTCAATAATCCTAGCTTTAGCTGTTGTGGGGTGTGAAAGCCGTCAGATTGTAACTTTCACTGTAGATTGTGAAGACTGCTGCATAGAGTTTTCATCAATCGTCAGAAGTGTCGTTGAATTGTAACTCTTCTCGATCTATGTGAAAAGCCCTCCATTCGCAAATTTCGTTCACCGACCCGAAAACTATTTGATTGTAGCTTTCGTTGTAGGAGCTAGACGGGAATCAACATCCATAGTGTCTTAAAGACGGATATTTGCTCTCAGCTCTCTACCAAGCAACTCACCAACTAAGTCCAACCTTTTATTTCTGAAATCATCCCATTGCTCATCAACATCTCATGCTGTTGTCACAGCCATCAAGATCAATCATCTCAGAAGTGAGGTCGCGTTTGTGGCGATTGTGGAGTTGCGGATGTAGTGATTGGGAAGTCGTCTGCTTGTGACCTCCGTTGTCGGAGCTTGTTTGAATAAGCTATCTATTGTGATTTTTAGACAGCCTACAGAACCCCCTCCAAAGTTTCCGAAAGTTCGCGGTTAACTGGTACGAATTTTCGGAATACTTTGGATCCCAGAATTTGGTGGATTGATTGCTCTTTCCGCCTGATCGAGTCAGATGATTTCGCCGTTGTTGACTGTAATCTCACTGGAGTCGTTTGTTTCTTCCTGGCTTTGGTCGCCTTGGTAACCAAGAAATTACTGTCATAATGGTCCAAACATAGAGATCTCTTTTCTGTACTTGAGGATTGGAACGCGTGGGTGAACTTAGCGTTGACAAATTTGAACGCGTAGGTGAGCATCGCGTTTGGAAGCTGAATCAACTCGAACGCGAGGGTCGAGCTTGGGCGGGCTGATGGCCTCGAATCCCGTCCGTTAGGATTTGACAGCTCATAGCTGTCTATAAATAGACCGCTAGGGGTCAAATCAAGAGTCATTCGACTTTTCTTGAAAATTTAACGAAAAAATTTCGTTTTCTTCTCCGGTGGCAACTGCTCATCTTCTCCGACGAGATCTCATGGCACCCAAGAAGTCCTCCAAGTCCGACGTCACTTCTAAGCCTGATGCCGCCGTGGCTCGAGGATCTACACCGTCGGCGCCGACCGGTGGCGCCGCTGCTCAGGCGAATGTGACGCCCCAACTCCCCTTGATCGGTGGTGAGTACGACCTTCGTGGTCATTAAACTTGCTCCGGCAAGTTCTGATCTTGAAATTAACGAAGAAACTCGTTCCCATAATGCGGGGCTGGACCCCGTCGTTTAATCTTCTTGACGAGGGGTTTAACCTCCGCGTCTCAGATTTTTGACGCGAGGGTCGACCCACGCGTCTGAACTTTCTGACGCGAGGCTCGACCTTCGCGTCTGAGATTGTCTGACGCGGGGTTCGACCTTCGCGTCTGGGCTTGTTTGACGCGGGGTTCGACCTTCGCGTCTGAACTTGTCTGACGCGGGGTTCGACCTTCGCGTCTGTGCTTGTTTGACGCGGGGTTCAACCTTCGCGTCTGAACTTGTCTGACGCGGGGTTCGACCTTCGCGTCTGAACTTTGATTTTGAGTTGTCTAATTCTTTTCCTCTTTTTGCAGTACGCCATGCCAGCGAGCCTCTTCTTTTTCGCCATTATTTTGGACATGAAGGTGGTGCAGACATGAACTTAACCTTCAGCTCGCGATTAGAACTCCCGGTTTTTCGGATGAGGGAGAAGAGTCGCGTGGAACTGATCACCCAAGCTTCTCATGACACTCTCAGGACGTTGGTTTCGGACGCTCGACTTGAAAGCCCAAGCCGTAAGCCCATAACCAAACCTGGATATCTCTTCGGGGACTTTGTTGACTTCAACGCAAGCACTGCTTATGATGGGGACTATAAGTGGCTGCGGAGAGTTGATGACCGCAACCTTTTCTTGCCCAACATGGAGAGAATGTTCCCCATATCTTATTTCCAATGCGCTTCTGTCCCGAGGCGTATAGATTGGCCCCTGGTTAAGGATCAAGATGGGGTTGCTCTCGGAACTCTGACTTTCCATGGGGTCCTCACCGTTGGTTATAATCGGCAGGTGACAACTTTGCTGCCGAGTTTATTCGCTAAGGAGTATCCCCTTGGAGAAGTGCCCAGTCCGGCGAAAACCTTTGTTAAGAGGTTCTTGGAAAAGAAGGGAGAGTTCCCTGCACAAGGATTTAGAACTCCTGGCTGGGTTCATTCTCCAGCGGCGGGATGGTGGGCTCAGATGATCAAGTTTGTTCTGAAGGAATTGGAAGCTCCCCTCGCTCAAGCTGGACTGCTGGTTCCTGTGCGGGCTACTGAGCTTGGAATCGTCCAGAGCCACTTTCACTTTTTCTCTATACTGGAGAAGTATAACCCTGATAGTTGCACTTTCTTCACCCCTGTGGGGGAGTTAGGCTTCGCTCTTCACGAGATGCATGAAGTCTCGGGTCTTGTTCTCGGGGATTTGCCGTATGAAGAGTTTGTTCCGGGATCGGCGGAGCTCCAAATTTTAAAGAAGACCAGTCCGGAAATTTATGCCACTCTCTGGGAAGTCATGTGTCACTTCCACATTTGCATGCAGCTGACGGGGGTCCGTGGAGGCGGCATCAAGCAAGTGTCTTGGGCGGAATATTTATTCCATAACTTGACCACTAAAGGAGCTTCAGTGACCCGCTTGCCTGTCAGTACTTTGGAGGAGGTTCAGGCTCGAATCGACGACACTACCTCTCACTACACCAATGAGGCCAAAGAGGATGTTTTCCCGGCTCATACGGAGTTCGAGAGCTTCCATTATCAAGCTCTGATTCCGATTTCCGACACAGCGTTGCTAGCCGGATTCTTAATGCTGTGGCTCAAATGCTGTGTCATCCCTACTAGGCCGATCGATGCCCTTGCCGTTGAGGTGGTCTACCCAGCTGTCCTTTTGGCGCACGGGAGACCTGTGAGCCTCCTCAGTGCTATGGTGGGCTGTCTACAGTACGGACTGCGGGAGTTGGCCTCCGACTTTGTTGGTGTTACAGAAGTGGAGTCCGAGGGTCACAAGACTTTCAAAACTCCCAACCCCAGGGTGCCAATGCCATATACATATTTGATGGCTTGGTACGTGCTTCACTGTCCTCCTATAATGAGTGCAGCTTCTCCCCCGGGAGACTCATTCACCCCATTTGTGCAACGACTAGAGTCTGCGAAATGGGAAGGAGGTTACATGGTTAGGATCCGCCAAATCTTAGCACGTGACACTAACTTCCATATCTACCGCTGTTTCCCTGATTTCGAGGGCGGTGTCTATGGAGCAGAATATCAGGATACGGCAGGTCCTAATGGATTCACTCAGCTGAGCGGATGTGTTTTCCACTGGCTTTTATCTATCAGGCCAGGCTATCTGATCTTTCGGCAAGGCGTCAACTGTTTCGTCGAACCTTACCAACCCTACAGGTTCGCTCGCCAATTTGGGTATGATCAGTTGTATGTCGGGAACCCTCGTCCTCAACTCTCAGTTATAGCCAACTTATATGAAGGAGCCAGGGCCTGGTATTATTCTGTAGCGGGTTGTACCAAAGCCGTCTTCAAGCTTCCCCACAAAACTGCTAATTCCTATACCTCCATCAGCTTCTGCAATTGGTATTACGCTGCTTCTCAGACTCCCAACTATAACTTGAATACATCTTGCCTGAAAGACATTAGGCATATGTATAATTCAAGGAAGGGGTCCAAGACATCCCGCTTGAAAGGGATCGATGAGTTTCTGTCCATCGAGAATCAATCTGACGGACAAGAAGAGGAACAAGGAGCTGAGCCCGTTCCAGTGGAAGAACAACGAGCGGCTGATCCTCCCATGACAAGAGCAGTTTGGAAAAAAAAAATTTCTGCTGATGAAATCGGCCAATATGATAAACAGATTCGTCGGAAACTTCTGGTGGATTCTCCTCCCAAGGATCAGCCAAAATCCAAGTTGATGGCTGAGGCCATCAAAGCTGCTATAAATGAAGAACAACAGGAATCGTCCGTGGCGGGCCTGCCGCATAGAGCTGGCCTTCGTTCTCATGGGCCAGCTTTATCGGGCGAAGCCTCTTCTTACCATCCTCCCGAGGACCAAGAGGATGAATTATTGGAGGCAGACGCAGAATCTGCACCAGTGATGGACCTTCCCAGGTCTCCTGCCTTAGAACCAGGGGGTCTTGAAGAGAATCCATCCCCTTCTCCTTCAGCCTTAATGTCACGAGCTGATGACATGGTTCCTAGTCCTACGACGGGACTTATGAGAAGACCAACTGATGGTGCAGGTCTTGAGCCCTCAGCTGCTCAGGATGATGAGGAGCGAGTTGATTATGACGACTCCCCAACTGGTGATGCAGCTGATGAAGATAGAGGTGATGAGGACGCCGATGCTGGCAACATGTCAGGTGGTGGCGAGGATGACGATGAGCATGATTCCATCGATGACGTCACCACTTTTGACGATGACGCTCCTAAGGTCCCGTCTGATAAAGCATCAGGTTATACTCCTTTCTATCTTACCGGTAAGCTTGGTTTGTTTCGACTTCTTCCACATGCTTTTTCTGCGTTCCGACCGTTCTTTCGTGCAGGTTCACCTACTCCCGGGACTACTTCAGCTGCTCCTGCGCAAGTGTCGGCTCCTTTAGAAGAGCAACATTTACCTGGTTCTCCTACGGCGACTGTTCCGCCTGTAGCGTTGCATGAAACCAATGCCGCTACTCCTCCTCCGGAACAACAGCTCGTGCAGGTATCAGCCCCTATGCAAGAGCAACCCCTGCCTGACTCTTCTGTAGTAGCTACTTCACCAAAAGCGGTGATGAAGATCTCGCTCACCCCAACGGAGGCTGGGCCAAGCTCTTCTCAAGCGAAAGCATTGATGGCTTTGACCTCAAGTCCTTCGCATTTGAACCTTTCAATCGCCTCGGCAGCTTCGGCACCTGGATCGCCTGCTAGTCATCATCTTAACGCCTCAATCTCAGCTGCTGAAGGGGTATCTTCGGGTGCAATTGTCAGTCTCGCTAATGCACCTAAATTCCTTCAAATCTCCTTGGTGTATCTAAACAGTCTTGCGAAGACGGTAGTTGAGTCCCTGATGAATGGCCAAGGAACTTTGAACTCCTTTCGACCTCTGCTGGAAGCAGGCTTAAACGGGGTCAGGAGTGTGGGCGAAACTCAATGGTTCGAACGCTGCTCAGAGATTATCCTTCGTTTGGAGGAGAAATTACAACGCTTCGAGACCATGGGCCATAGTGACCTTCAGCCGCAAATTATGTCCACTTTGGCTAGTCTTCAGGTCGCTGAGGTGATACACCGAGAGACGCTAGAACGGGACTTAGCTGAAAAAGAGCGTCAGATTGCAGAGCTTCGTGAGCGTAACACTCGGAAGCGAGAAGAACTAGAACGCTCAACTGCTTCTATGAATTCGCTTCGGGACAGACTGGTTGAAGCTGAAGCCGAAGTCCTGCGATTGAAAGCTGAACTCTCCCGTGAAGAAGGCATTGTCAACATCCTTAGTACCCAGAATGCAACTGGTACTTTGGAATATCATACACAAGCTCAAGCTCTGGAAGACGCCAGAAAGGAAGTGGCGGCCATCATCATACCCAACGATGATGAACTCCGAGCAAAGGCTGAAGCTATGGTGCGAGCTAACCACGAGGCGGAGCTAGCTGAACTCAAGGCTCAACTCATCTCTTTTGATTTAATGCATGAGTGAGCTTGGCTTCTGTAATGTTCTTTTGACAAGAACAAAGTTTGTTTTGTATCACTTTCTTTTGGTTCTTGAATAAAAAGTGATATTGACTTCTCATTGTTTCTTGCATTTATCATTTTTTGATTTTAAATACAAGTCACGAGAAATGCCTGAGATGTATTCCTGACTTAGAATATACCTCCACAATGGTTCTGTTGCAGAGAACTCTCTTTATTATCATTTAAGACAACTCTAGAAAGTTTCAAACTGCTGAGGACGAATACTCCCATAATAGGGTTGACTAATAGAATTCTTCCTGTGTTATGTTTTGCTTTAAACACTGAAAGAAGTCTATAAATGCTAGAGGTGTAGTTTTAACTTAGCAAGAGAGATATTGCGATCGGAGCAATTTTGAAGACTTATCGTTCTATTGACGAGAAGCGATAAGTTGATTTTTGTCAGAGGTGTGATTTTAACGTGACAGAAGAAATATTGCGATCAGGGCAATTTTGAGGACTTATCGTTCTATTGACGAGAATCGATAAGTTGATTTTGTCAGAGGTGTGATTTTAACGTGACAGGAAGAAGTATTGCGATCAGGGCAATTTTGAGGACTTATCGTTCTATTGACGAGAATCGATAAGTTGATTTTTTGTCAGAGGTGTAATTTTAACGTGACATTTGTGGGGAAAGATTATTATAGCGTCTCGCTGGGGAGAACTGCTATGTGTTTTATCATCGGAGTGATGAGTTATAAGACTTGTGATTTGATCAAGATTTTGGGGGAGTATTACCCCACTGAGAACAAGTTATTTATTGCTCTGCTGAGGAGAGCAAATAAATCGACAATGAATTGGAGACTTATCATTCTATTTTTGAGAATCGATAAGTGGATTTTGGGGTGTCGTATTAACCCAATGAGAATTTGAATTCTGTTGAAGAGATACAGAGGTTTCGATTAACACTCTGTTAAGTAGGCTTACAAGTGCATATTCTTCATTTAGAAGAATTGCAACGCTGAGGTGACCCTCGCGTTTAATATTTGAAACGCGAGGCTCAGGCCTTGTGACGTTGGCTTGAGCTTTGCACTTGGGAAATTTGAACGCGGATGTGAGCTTCGCGTTTTGAAAGATGGTTGGGATTCATTCCTAGAATCCTGTGCCATCTTAACAGCTTGGCGGCTGTTATAAATAGACCTGAATGGTCACGTCAAAAGTCATTTGACTTTCAAAACTTTCGGCTATTTCCAAGAACGAGAATTCTCGTTTGATTTCGGTGAGATCTCCGACGGGCTTCGTCTCCCTCATTCAAAGGAATTTCCTCCGATCGACTGCATCAATGGCGCCTCGGAGAAGAGGTTCAAACTCCAAGAAAGTCGCCGGGGCGACCTCCGAAGTGCCGTCGGCTGAGGACGCCGGCGGCGCTCTTGTTCATGCGGGGACATCGTCATCGTCACCGCTGCTGCGGGGGCTTCCTTGTCGTGGTGAGTGCCAACCGAAATAACTTGCCTTGGCAAGTTCTCTGAAAACCCTAGATGGGTTCTTGATAACGAGGAAGATGACTCGTTTCAACTCAATGAAAACGCGGGGTTGGGATCCCATGTGGGTCTCGACCCTCGCGTTCAAGTTTTTCAACGCGAGGTTGACCTTCGCGTTTGAGACTTCTGACGCGAGGTTCGACCTTCGCGTTGGAGATTTCTGACGCGAGGTTCGACCTTCGCGTGGGATTTCTGACGCGAGGTTCGACCTTCGCGTTGGAGATTTCGACATGAGCCTTTAACCCTTTATGTTTCAGGCTATGTCTTTATGTTGATAGCTCGCCGCTAACTTCTGCTTTTGATTGTGCAGTACTTCTCCCAAACGTGCCACTTTCACAAGAGCATCATTTTGGGTACATCGGGGGACCTGACGCGAATGAAATATTCAGTCTTCAGAACCAAATTCCATTGTGTACTTTTCCTGATTCGGAAAGAGCGGAAATGATTAAATTCCCTCAATGCTCTACTCTCAGGATTTTGATAACTGACTTGGACTTGGAGACCCCTGTCGGCCGTGCCCAGTTTCCTAAACCAGCGTTCATATTTGGAGATCGCATACCAGCTAATGATCATCTCACATGTATGGAAGACTCAAAGCTGCTGCGGAGAGTTGATAATCGCTTTTTATTTCTCCCTAGCATGAAGAGGATGTACCCTCTCTCCTACTTTCTGAATGTGAGCTGCCGTCGGGGCTTGACCTTCGACATAGTAAAAGAGAAGGAGAATGTGTCGCTTGGATTTGGTCGGCGAGCTCGTACACAAATCGGAGGGCAACTAAAGGGGTTAAGACCTGGTTTGTTTGAGAAGAAGGAGCTGGTTCAGGAGATGCCACGTCCAGCGAACATCTTTATTCGCCAATTCCTTGCAACTCAGGGTGAATTCTCTACCCAGACGTTCAGATCCCCTGGATGGATCTGTTCCGGAGAAGGAGGTTGGTGGACCCGTATGGTTGACTTTGTTCTTGAAGAGCTTAAGGACTCGCTCACTCAATCGGGTCTCACAATTCCGGTGTTAGCTACACGACAGGGAGTCGTGCAGAGTCTTCATAATTTCTTCGCTATGTTGGAGAAATATAACCCTGACAGCTGCACATTCTTTACGCCTGCTGGAGAGTTAGGTTTTGCTCTTCATGAGATGCAGGCAGTGTCGGGGCTGTCGCTTGGAAAAATGCCCTACGAGGAGTTCATTCCCACCACCGAGGAACTTTCTCTACTGAAGGTGGCGCACCCGGAAATTTGTGCTACTTTCTGGGAGCTGATGTGCCACTTCCACATATGTGCCCAAGTCTTTGGGATGCGTGGAGGGGGCATTATGCATACCACGTGGGCAGACTACCTCTTTCAGAATTTAAACCAAAAAGATGTAGCCGTATA
Source organism: Asparagus officinalis (assembly GCF_001876935.1). Classification (NCBI taxonomy): domain Eukaryota; kingdom Viridiplantae; phylum Streptophyta; class Magnoliopsida; order Asparagales; family Asparagaceae; genus Asparagus; species Asparagus officinalis. The sequence goes on from NC_033803.1 coordinate 73,204,046, forward strand.
CCGCGTTGCAGTTCTCTCTCTTAAGGATGCCAAAGCTCGAATTACGGCTTCCAGTGCTACCTATAAGACAGAGCATACCGAGGATGATTTTGAAGCTGGTGTCGAATTCGAAAATTTCCACTACCAAGCCACAGTTCCTATCTCTGACACGGCTCTGCTTGCAGGCTTCTTCATGATTTGGTTGAAGCGGTGCGTGGTACCGTCAAGACCGATAGAGGCAATATTAGCTGAGGTAGTGTACCCAGCTGTTTTGCTAGCGCATGGGAGACCTGTGAGCCTCCTTACTGCTATGGTTGGCTGTATTCAGAATGGCCTGAGGGTGTTGACTTCAGAACTCCTCAGTGCTTCGAGAGTCAAAGCCGCTAAGAAGAAAGCTGGAAAAGCTCCTCAACCACGTGTACCAGTGCCATACACATATTTAATGGCCTGGTTCGTGTTGCATTGCCCTTCATTAATGACGGGAGTGCATGAAGGGGATGATGCTTATACTCCCTTCGTACAAAGATTGGAGTCGGCCACGTGGACTAGTTCTTATATAGTCAGGGCTCGACAGCTTCTATCCCGGGAAGATAATTACCGGGTTTTCTGCTGTGCTCCTAACTTTGACGGGGCTGATGTTGAGGATGCTCGTTTCATGGATTTGCTCTTTGAAGGCTCGTCTTCTTTGGAAGAGGTACATTCAGCTGGCTTCTTATGATCAGGTTGGGCTACCCGGTCTATCGGTTGCGGGAGAAGTGCATAATTGAGCCTTACATGCCTTCTCGGTTCGCCAAACAGTTCGGATACGACCAACTCTATGTTGGCAATCCTAACCCGGCGTTAGCTCAGATTGGGAATTTATACGAAAGAGCTCGCGCATGGTACTTTTTCTCCGCCGGGGGAACCCATGCGCAATTCACTTTACCCCATTCACCCCCCGGCTGCTCTACTGTTATGGATTGCCGCCAGTGGTTGGCCGAAGCTTCTCGGATTCCGGAATATGACGTTTATACTTCATGTATAAACGAGATTCGGGAATTGTACCGTTCACGGAGTGGTTCTGCGAGTACTCGTCTACCAGGGATGGAAGAATACCTATCTTGTGAACAGGAAGCGACCGGAGCCGTTGAAGCTCCTAAAGACTTGTCCACCGTAGAACCTTCTGAAGAAAAGGTTCCTACGGGAATTGAAGAGGGAAAGCCAATTGATGATTCTCCTGAAGAAAAGACAACTGAGGAGATTCCTGCAGAAGAGTCCGTTCTTACACCTCGTTCTCTAAGATCGGGTAAGAAAGCTCTTTCTGCTGCTGAGCAAAGTGAGTATGACAGGAGAATCCGTAAGCGGATACCTGTCATGGCTAAGAATTCCAAGAGGGCCAAATTAATGGGGGATGCGATGAAGTCTGCGCTCGTCGAGCGTTTTACTGACGGAGAGGACGAAATGTTCCAATCGATCCCCTCAGTTCCTGAAGACGATAGGGCTGGAGAGGGTCATTCTTCTGAAGTTGCTCCAACACCTGTTCAGGATGATCATACGGATCTAATCTATCCAACTCTTCCTCCTCCACGCTCAGGAGCTCTGAAGAAATCAATTGATGAACTGGAACGTTGGATGCAAACAATTATTGGTATGATCAGTGTTGAGGGGGCTTCTCTTGAAGACTGTAAATCCATCTTGAGCCAATGTTTGGACGACATCAAGGCCAAAGGGGATGCATCCTGGACTGAGCACTGCCAGGGTGGGATCACTCTTTTGATGGCAGAATTGACAGCTTTCAGGGAGTTACAGCGCGCCAATTTAGATTCTGAAGTGGAGCCGGCTCTTTCCTTGGCGATAATCTCGAGAGCGCATCACCCGGGGAATCTTCGTAATGAACTATCTGATAAAAAGGCCCGTATATCAACTTTAAGGAAGCGACACTCTAAAGCATATGCTAAAATCAAACGTGTTGCTTCTGATATCCGTGATATTGAAGAGACTATCGCTCGATTAGAGGCCGAGTTGGACCAGAAGAAAGCTCAATTGGCCCACTATGAGGATGTCAGAAAAGAGCTTGAGCATAAAAGTGGCCAAATTTATACGAAATTTTGCCGTACACTCCACGCAGCTGAGCAGACTCGTAAAGACATTGTTGCTAGTCTTCCTCTTGAAGCAGAACTCAGGAAGGAGATCGAGGGACAAGTCCGAGCGGCTCACCGAGAGAAACTCTCTGCCTTCAAGTCTAGGCTAAAAACCCTCAAGTTAATGAAGCCTGATGTTTAGCTCTTGACATGTTTTTGATTAAGGAATTTTGTATCTTTTTCCTTTTGTGTTTGGATTAACAACATTGAATGAAAACGATATCACTTTTGCTCTTTATCGTCTCTTTTTGTTGAAATCTGGTTCAAGACAATAGAAAATAATGCAAATGTTATCGAAATTCCCTTTATTATTTATTTAGAATAATTCCATCAAATTACAATCGTCAGAGGTGTAGTGTTAACATGACGAAATACAAGATAGAATTACACTATAAATAGGCAACCCCCAGCCTGATTTGGTTGGGGTTTAGGGAGCTACATGATTTACGGAAAGTATCTCTTAAGGAATTTCCCATTAATTGGCATCATGAGCCTGTCTCCTTCTTGATTGATGAGGCGGTAAGCTCCGTTCGAATAGACTGATTCTATTACAAAGGGTCCTTCCCATTTAGGATTGAACTTCCCTTTGGTTTTGTGTGTCATCACCATGGGTCGTCTGTTGGCCAATACTAAATCGCCTTTCTTGAAGATCCGTCATTCACCAAGTCTTTCGTCCCAATCGCGTCGGCTCTTGGAAACAAACTTTTTGAGAAGCTTTACTATGATTTTGTCGAAGGCTTCTGCAAGACCGTTTGCTGGCGGATAATATGCCGTAGATGCAACACTTTGGATTCTGAATCTGTCATAGAATCTCTGGAACCCAAAGCTGACGAATTGTGTCCCGTTGTCGTGAACTATTCGCCTCGGGACTCCAAAACGGTAGACGACGTGATGTTTGATAAACTTGATCACGTTTGAAGTCTTGACTTCTTTCAACGGGATTGCCTCCGCCCATTTGGAGAAATAATCGGTCACGGCTAGAATGAACCGGTGTCCCTTGGATGTCGGAGGGGAAATCGGTCCGACGATATCCATACCCCACATTTCAAATGGCCAGGACGCCGACGTGGGGTGTAAGTTCCCCGGTGCTTGGTGGATAAAATCTCCATGAATTTGGCATGCGTGACAACGTTTAGCGTAGTCAACCGCGTCTGAAAACATCTTCGGCCAATAATAGCCGATGCGTCGGAGGCGATCTCCTAACTTAGCTCCAGGCTGATGAGCTCCGCACATTCCGCCGTGAGCTTCCTTGAGGGCCTCTTTTGCTTCTTTCCGGGAGAGACATCGAAGCAAAACTCCATCATGCGATTTACGATACAGGACTTGGGAGACTGTGTCGTAATAGAATCGGAGGGTCTTTCGTTTGATGGAGGCCGCTTCCTTAGGATCTTCTGGTAGAATTCCATACACGACATAGTCGATGTACGGGAATCGCCAATCCCTGGATTCAAACTCCATAGAAGTTGTACAGACTTCTCCTGTCGGTGTCTCGTCTGAGTTTTCTTCTGTAGAAATTTTAGAAAAGTATAGTTTCCGTCCCGCGACTGGAATCGTTGTTTCAGTCTTCGGTGGCAACGCTAATGAGGTTGCCAAGGAGGCTAAAGCATCTGCATAAGCATTCTGAGCTCGTGGTACATATTCGATAAAGAAACCTTCGAACTTTTGAGCCTGCTCTAGCACTGCGAAGTAATACGGGATCAAATCCTCATGACGTGCTTCATATTCTCCTCGGACTTGATTAACAATGAGCTGAGAGTCACCGTAAGCTTCAAGATGCTGAATACCTAGTTCTTCAGCAAATTGCATGCCTAATAGCAGAGCGTTATACTCGGCTACGTTGTTGGTGCAGGGTTCGATTAAGGAAAATCCCCTTGGGATTACATGGCCGTTTGGAGAGATTAGCACTACTCCTACTCCCGCGGTGATCGCTCCATGAGGATTTGCTCTGGATGCACCGTCGAAGAATAATTTCCACACTTGCGTAGCTTCTTGAGTAACACAAGTTTCGGCGACTTCGTCAGGTAATTCCTCATACAACTTAGATGTTCCCGATACTGGATGATCGGCTAAGAAGTCTGCCAGTGCTTGACCCTTGACCGCCTTTTGGGGCATGAACTGCATGTCGTACTGTGACAAGAGAATGGCCCATTTTGCAAGCCGGCAATTCAGAGATGATGGTTTCGTCATCAGAACTCTCAAATGATTTACTTTGGAGATGACGTGAATTGTCTGTCTAACTAGGTAATGTCGCATCTTTTGAATTGCGAATACCAAAGCGAGACATTCTTTTTCAACCGGATTGTACCGATGTTCGGCTCCCATCATAGTCTTGCTCAGATAATAGATGGCTTGCTCTTGACCTTGATCATTGTTCTGGGCCAACAAAGCTCCAAGAGAATGGTCCATGGCTCTCACATATAACAGGAATGGTTTTCCTGATATCGGGGCCACGAGAACTGGCGGTTGAGTGAGATATCTTTTAATCTCCTCGAATGCTCTTTGGCACTCTCCATCCCAAACAAAGGATACTCCTTTCTTCATGAGTTTAGAGAAAGGTTGGCAACGCCCTGAAAGATTTGAGATGAATCTTCGAATGTAGGCCAGTCTGCCCTGCAAACCTCTGAGCTCTTTGAGATTCTTCGGAGGTGGCATGTCTTGGATGGCACGCACTTTTTCCGGGTCAAGAGAGATTCCTTTGGATGTAACAATAAATCCCAGGAATTTTCCACTTGAAACTCCGAGAAATGATTTTGTCGGATTCATCTTCAGCTGATGTGCTCGCATGATTTCGAACATTGTCTTCAGATCTGCAAGATGATCGTCTTTGCATTGACTCTTTACCGCTATGTCATCAACGTAGCACTCGATTTTCTTCCGGAGGTGTTCGTGAAAGATCGTGTTCATTGCACGCTGATAAGTTGCACCTGCATTCTTCAGGCCGAAGGGCATCACTGTGTAGCAATACACCCCCAGTGGTGTTCTAAAAGCAGTATGTTTTTCATCGTCCGGGTGCATCTTGATCTGATTGTACCCAGAGAATCCGTCCATGAAAGACATCCTTTCATACCCGCAGGTGTTGTCAATCATAACATCCGTGATGGGGAGTGGGAATTCGTCTTTCGGACAGGCGGCATTAAGATCACGGAAATCGATACATATCCGGATCTTACCGTTCTTTTTGGGGACTGGAACAATGTTGGCCACCCAGTCAGGATGTTGTTCTTCCCTAACAAAACCTGAGTCTATAAGCTTTTTAACCTCTGACTCAATTGATTCCATGATCTCTGGACGAAACCTACGTTGTTGTTGTTTAACGGGTTTTGCGTCCGGATCAATGTTGAGACGGTGCATGGCAACCTTCGGGTCAAGGCCGGGCATATCTTCATAGTTCCAAGCGAAGACATCTATATATTCTCGGATGAGAGATATAAGGTCTTCTTTTTCGGATGACGACAAGTCTTCAGCTATGAATATGGGCTTAGGATCATGTTCATCTCCCATGTTGACCTGGATTAGTTTATCTTCAGTGGGCGGTTCACGTTGTTCGAAACGCATATCCCACAAGATATTGAGACGCTTGATCCAAGGATCATCGGTCGATTCTAATAATTCCTCGTCACCCCTTGTGTCTTCGTCTGGATGACTTGTTGAAACCATGTTCACAGTCAAGTTTTTAAAGAAGGGCCCAATGCTGACGTCGGACTCGTATGACGATATTCCGGATGACTGATCATGACGTAAGTAATTACTGATTTCGTTTTCCGAGACGGGGGGAGGTGTGACGTAACCCACGCCCCTTCCGGTTTTTTGATAATAATCCGGAGGTTTTCCTTCAGGAGTGAGAGACATCCGGATCGGTGTTCGTCTTCCCTTCCCGAAGTTCAGGCCCTGTTTCTCATTAAAATTATACCCCATTCGTTTCATTAAGTATTTAGAATTGGGTTCATGGTAATGGAATTGGGGAACTCCGTCGTCTTCCTCCGAACTTGCTCGTTTGAGTTGTTCGGGTTTGACTTTACCAAAACAGATCGGCTTCTGCCCTCTCCTTTTGGATGGGACTTTGAAGAAAGCCTTCTGTGCGTCCTCCACTTCTTCATCCGAAGCGAAAGATGACTGGATTGGTAAGGTGAGTGACGCCTCGGTGCACAGTACGTGCCATGGGTTGGTACCTGCACTAGAATCATTCTCTATTTGTTTATTGTTAAGAGAGACATCAGACAAGTACGCTAAAATGAAATCTTCATTAATGCACCACTCGCCCCCACTCGGTACATCATTATTACTCTCACCCTGACCCATTACATCAAAGTTTAACTCCCAAGGACAATCTTCATCGGGGTCTGGCTCGATGTCAGCTTCATTACCGCTGTCCACATCTTCTTTCTCTTGGGATTCCAAATAGAAGACGGAGTCGGTGTGGAAGTTTTCTACTCCTCGGAAGGGGTATTTTTCTGCGATCAAGGTTCTGACTTCGCCTTTGTCATTGGCATACTTCATAACCTGATGCAAAGTAGATGAGACAATGCGATTTGCATGTATCCATGGTCGTCCTAGCAAAAGGTTGTAGGACGTGTCCGCATCTATGATGTAGCATGCTACCTCAGACTTGAGATCTCCGATCTGGCATCTGAGTTTGATCTTTCCCAGGGGTCAGGTACTGTTTGCATTGAACCCGAAGATAGTAGTCTGGGTGGTGTGCAGTCGATGCATAGGAATCCCTAAGACCTGCATGATCCTGTAGGGCATGATGCTAAGCGCTGAGCCCGGGTCAATTTGAACACGACTGATTTCGGAGGATCCGATATATCCTGTGTAGTACAGTGGTCGGTCATGTTCGTGTTTGACCTGCATGTCTTCTTGTGTGAATGATATGCAGGGTAGACTTCTCGCCGCTTGCAAGCATTGAAGACAAGGTTGGTCTTCCGAAGCTTCGGGAGCTGGAGTGACTTGGGTGATGAAGCTCTCCGTATTCTTTAAAGCTTCAATCAGAGCTTCCTTGGTAGTTTTGGATAACCTTAGGAGCTCATATAAAGTGATTCTGGACAGTATGTTGGCCAACTGTGCCATAACATTGAACTGGAAAGGAGTACTTGATTCTCCAGCTTCTAGGTGGAGATTCCTGTGGAATCGGAGTTCTTTCTGCTTTCCTTTGTCCATTGGCTTTTTCGGCATAGAACCCCCAGCGTCTTGGGGCTGTTCCTCGACCTCTGGAGCATTTTGACCATAATCCCTTAGGTAAGCTTTCCCTGACCGAGTGCCAGGATTGCCTTCTGGGTATGCTGTTAGAACAATCCTCTCTTCTTCTGAATCAGTAAGAGGTCTGAGGTGGTCATCATTTTCAGTAATGGAGGGGCTAATCATGTTGGAAGACTTAGCCTTGCCTCCCTTCTTTTTGGACGAGGTGTTCGTCCACTGTTGATCTCCTAGCAGATCAGGATGGACCCACATGATTTCCCCTTTTGGGGTAGTGAGGGGCACCAACCCCCTGTCCTTCTGACTATGCAAGTCAGCATTCTTCAGACGTATTTCTCCCTTGCGAATGGGGACGACGCCGTCCGCCGTTACTACCGGGGGAAAATCACCGAATTGGACCGCTATCATCTTAGTTGATACGGTCTTCTGTTCCGGCTTCAAGGTGAGTACATTAGCATTCACCAGATTCTGCAAGATGTCTTTGAAGACATAGCACTTTTTGGTAGGATGTCCAAGGAATCCATGATAACGATAATAGTTGGGGTCATCCACTTTCCCTGCTTCATCCGGCTTCCTGATCTCAGGCAATTGCAGCTTGTTGTTCTTTCGAAGCAATTGGAATAATGTATCCACGTGCTCCTCTTTGAACGAATACTGCTTGGGCGCTCTTTGCTAATTTGGCGCCTTGCCTTGCTTATTCGGCAGTGGTACTCGCGTGTAGTCGGCCGCCAAGGTCTCCTTTCCCTTAGACCGCTGGGCGTTGTTCTGGTTGCGTTGCTGTTGCTGCTGCGGCTTGGGTTGTGGCACTTCTTCGGCTTTGACCCGCGCCACTATTTCTTCAGCTTGTTCTCCTTGTGAGACTAGTTGTCTCCAGGAGCGACATTCTGCCACCCCCATTTGAGCAAGGAGCTGGGTCTGCAGGTTGTGCCTGCAAGTTTCAACCAGAGTTGACTGTGTCATACCTGAGGGGCATCGTAATGCCATGCTGCGGAATCTCTCCACATAGGTTTTGATGGACTCTCCTTTCCTTTGCTTAGTGGCAAGAAGAGTTGGGACCGAGACCTCCGTGTCGTCCTCAAAGAATCTGGCCAAGAATAGCCTTTCCAGGTCTACCCATTTCTGGATAGATCCGGCAGGCAATTTCATGAACCATTCGAAGGCGACACCCTTAAGGGTACCGATGAACAGCCTGGTCAGGATGGCGTCGTTTGCTACTACATCCCCAGTTTGGGACTTGAAGTAGTAAATGTGCTGATTTGGCGATCCTGTACCATCGAACGGTTGTAAGGTAGGGGCCTTAAACTTCGGTGGGTAGGGAGCTGTATCCCACTCAGCAGGGTAAGGCCGCACAACTCCCTCTTCCCGGAGCTCGCTTCGGTTGGCGATTGCGTTAAGGCGAGCCTCCAGCTCATCCACCTTAGTAGATTGAGGGTGCAGTTCTTTCTCGATCTCCCTCTCACCCTCGGAAGAGGATCCCAGGTTGTGAGTCTCACGGTCTGAATATTCATGCACTCTTTGTTTTCCCTTCGAAGTTGTTCTCCGGGAAGACTCAGGTTTGTGGCCTTTTTCAGCAAGAAGCTGAGCCAACATATCCTTCAATTGGAGAAGTGTCTCCTGTTGCGCCTGGAGCATGACATGATGTTCGTCCACTCTTTTGGCGATGTCTTCGTGATTCCCTGACATGTAAGCGGAGACCTCGCGTGCTCCAACAGAGCTTGACGATTGAGATTCAGCTATTGCTGAATGTTCTTCACTTGTTGTAATGCCTTTGGCTAACTTTTGATAGTCAACCGGGCGAATAGCTCCTGTTCGAGTCCGAGTATTCTGATATACTCCTTCGAACTGGTCACAAATTTCTCTGACAGTCGAGTGATGACTCTCTTGTGACTCATCGGAATCAGTAGGCAAGGCTTTCCCTCGGCCGATCATGTTGATAGTGACCTGAGGGTATTCCGCTTCAACTGTCTTCTTTCTGTTGCGGCGTTGTCGTTTGGCAGGTCTAACGACATTCGTCAACCTGTCGAATACGGACTGCCGAGGTGTGGATGCACAACAAGGGCATTCTGATAAGACTGCCGAGATAAGCCTCTCACATTGACATGAGTGAGCTGCTTGTGCTGCTGATTTTCCTCTCGACAACAGTTTCCGCAGATCAGGAACTTGGGAGGAAACTTTCCCCGGGCTTGGAGGTGGAGTTGGAACCCCCTGCCCTTGGGTAGGTGAGATTGGTTCTTGTCGAACGTGAATTTTAAAGCCACGCTGACTTTTCTGAACCTGATGGACCTCTTGAAGATCGCGTTCCTGAAAAATAACGCGAGGGTCGCGTTGAGAGTTGTAAACACCAGGCCGAGGCCTGCGTTTAAATGATGAACCTGACCTCTGAGGGTCAAGTTTTGGTTGAACGCGCCCCTGAGGGTCGCGTTTGGTTGGTGAAACAGACTCCTGAGAGTCATGCTTCCTTTGAACGCGCACCTAAGGGTCGCGTTTAATTTGTGAAACAGACTCCTGAGAGTCATGCTTCGTTTGAACGCGCACCTGAGGGTCACGTTTAATTTGTGAAACAGACTCCTGAGAGTCATGTTCAATTGGAACGCGCCCCTGAGGGTCGCGTTTGGTTTTGGCAGCTCCCTTCTGAGGGCTACGTTTTGAATGAACAACGCGCCACTCAGGGTCGCGTTTGAGCTGTATCAGCCTAGGCTGATAGTTGGGCTCATTACCACGCAGTGAGCGTTCTTCTTTGGGGACGCCAAGTTCGGTTGGATCTTTAGAAACGCGATCTTCGCGTTGGGCCAACAATCGGCTTTCTCGTAAGTGTGCTCGTCGGATGGATCTTCTCCGTCGGCGAGCGGCGTTCTTTTTGGCTTGTTTCAAAGCCTTTGCAGCAACGTCATTGACGTTTACAGGACTCGTCTCCTCCAGAGTCCGTTTGTGGCCTGAAGCACGTCTTGCTGACGCGGAGGTGAGATTTTCCGCCATCAGAGCCAGTTTGAGTTCCTGGCCGAAGGAGAGGGCTTTCTTCGGCTCTTCAACAACAGAATTGATCTCCTTGGAGATCTTGCGGACACCATGCTTAGCCTTGGGGCTAAGCGATCCAGAGGATAGGGCTTCCTCGTATTTCGCCTGATCAAACTCTACGACGAGAGTTTCTACAGTCGTTCCCAAGAGGTGGACGTCGGACTGAGCCACCACTTCATCGTCGGAAAAGCTAGTCCCCAGCGGAGTCGCCATCTTTTGTTTGTTGGAAAAATTGTAAAGAAGAGAATAAAGAAAATGTGACTTTGATTCCTTTGATCTCGGTTACAATTTGATTACAAAAGAGAGGAAAACGAATTTGGTTTTCCCCTTTGTTTAAAACTGGGTTCTTCTTGGCAGCGATGGAGTGCTTCCTTCGATTGATTGCGTCGAACTTGCTCTCCGTTGACGATCCGACCGTCTTTATCTCGTGGGAACGATGAACTTTCGTGGAAAGTTTTATGAATAACTCTGAATGAGTTTAAGAACTCTGAACGAGTTTGAACTCTGTGAATAGAGTTGTTGGAACCGAAAATTCGGTTAATAATCAAGCTGTTTTTCTATCCTCTCAGATTTGATCTTCTGAGTTTAATTCAAAATTCCTATCTCCAAGGATTTCGTTGCTGCTGAATCTCCCAGCCAGAGTGGTTTTCAACGAGCCAGCCAATAGCCTCTGATCTGAGCCCAGAGAAAATCCAATCAACCCCTGTGGTTCAGATGCCAAAAATCCAACCCACAACTCAGTTGAGTTCGTTGAGTTTTTATAGGGGGATAAAGGGTTGTAACTGACCCCTATATCCGCTCCTACGTGGGCGAAAATCCCTCAGAACGTGAGATAAACGGTTTTGGAACCGTTCGACTTATGTTTGAGTGAGTCAAACGCCCAATCTGGCGTTCAGAACCTCAACTTCGTGTTCTTTGAATTGAGACGCGAAGTTGGGTGTTAGCTGAACACCATTGAACGCGAGGGTCGCTCACGTTTGGCTTGTGCATTGTCGACGCGAGGGTCGCTGTTGGTTGACGACGCGAGGGTCGCTATGGCTTGACGACGCGAGGGTCGCCGTGGCTTGACGACGCGAGGGTCGCCGTGGCTTGACGACGCGAGGGTCGCCTTCATTTCCAAAGTTATGACGCGGGGATGACACCCGCGTTTCAGAAGGAGTTAGCTGATTTGTAACTTCTTCTGTAGAGCGTTGCAAGGACCGTTGTTCAATAATCCTAGCTGCTCACGTTTGGCTTGTGCATTGATGACGCGAGGGTCGCTGTTGGTTGAACACCATTGAACGCGAGGGTCGCTCACGTTTGGCTTGTGCATTGACGACGCGAGGGTCGTCTTCATTTCCATATTGGTGACGCGGGGATGACATCCGCGTTTCAGAAGGAGCCATTTGACTTGTAACTTCTTCTGTAGAGCGTTGCAAGGACCGTCGTTCAGTAATCCTAGCTTTAGCTGTTGTGGAGTGTGAAAGTCGTCAGATTGTAACTTTCACTGTAGATTGTGAAGACTGCTGAACAGAGTTTTCATCAATCGTCAGAAGTTTCGTTAAATTGTAACTCTTCCCCATTTGACTTGTAACTTCTTCTGTAGAGCGTTGCAAGGACCGTTGTTCAGTAATCCTGGCTTTTAGCTGTTGTGGAGTGTGAAAGTCGTCAGATTGTAACTTTCACTGTAGATTGTGAAGACTGCTGAATAGAGTTTTCATCCGTCGTCGGAAGTGTCGTTGAATTGTAACTCTTCTCGATCTATGTGAAAAGCCCTCTATTCGCAACTTTCGATTATCGACCCGAAAGCTATTTGATTGTAGCTTTCGTTGTAGGAGCTAGACGGGAATCAACATCCATAGTGTCTTAAAGACGGATATTTGCCCTCAGCTCTCTACCAAGCAACTCACCAACTAAGTCCAACCTTTTATTTCTGAAATCATCCCATTGCTCATCAACATCTCATGCTGTTGTCACAGCCATCAAGATCAATCATTTCAGAAGTGAGGTCGCGTTTGTGGCGATTGTGGAGTTGCGGATGTAGTGATTGGAAAGTCGTCTGCTTGTGACCTCCGTTGTCGGAGCTTGTTTGAATAAGCTATCTATTGTGATTTTTAGACAGCCTACATCCCTGTGTCAAATTTCTTCACTTTAATGGAGGAATGATAGATTGCCTTTATTGGAGGAATGATAGAGCTAGCAGGACTCGAATAT
>NC_033803.1:73216576-73221727 GCF_001876935.1 Asparagus officinalis
TGCAGAGGTGATCTCAGTGTGTGTGCGTACTGATCGTGTGATGGATTTGCTGTTGGATATTTTCTATGAAAATGTCAAATCTTCTAGGGCAGTGAATACACGACTGCTTCCGTCGGGCCTGAATTTCATACCTCTACTTTATTTAATTTCGGATTTATTTCATGTTAAAATCTTAATTATTTGATAATTTTTCAACAATCTAGAAGATTGAGAACCCGCCTATCGCCCTGACGCAAATGGTTCCCTCTCCCCTAGCGGTAAAAGCCCCCGGAAACGGCCGGCCTCTGCACTCGGGCGAGAGCACAGAGCTTCTGCTCAGACGAAGAAGGTTGCCCAAAATAAATAACAATATCGAGAATATAGTAGCACAAAACCCCGTTATAATTATCTCTCTATTTCTTTTTCTTTTCTTTCTCTCACTGTTTCTTTCTCTCTTTTATTTTCTCTATACTTCCGTTCACAGAGAGAGGGAGAGAGGATTAGAGGAATAAAAAGAGATTTTAAGAGAGAACTGTTATATTTTTGAGAGGGTGATTAAAGGGGGGTTTTATAGGAAAAGAGGAAGATAGGCGGTTACAAGATTGGAGGATTAAACAAAAAGGAGGAGAAAGAATTAGTCAACGGTTTGAGAGAATTATGGGATAGAGGGGTTAGTCGGAGATAAATGTGTTTAGAAAAAGTCAATTTGACCTTTTCATAGAAAATATCCAACATATGTTTGCAGTATAGTTGCTAGGCAAATTAAATGCTTGCAGGAAATATTTTAAAGTTTTTATATACTGTTAAGAAACAAAAACTTATTGAGTGAACCGATTCAAGTTTTCTTGGATTAGTTGGTGTCTAAGGCAATGTTTAGGAGTTGCGTAATGCGCTCTGTAAGGAACGAGGTACTTAATTGATCTTTGATCAACTTCTATTACTATCCTTACCTGGCTAACTATCCGGGTAAAACTTTAATCTTTTCACTTTAGGAGTTTTTGATTTGGAATAAGAGGACCGGAATTATGTGAAAATTCATATGCATTTATTTAATTACGCTTCTTGCATCATATATTGCCTAATGATAAATGATCAATATATAAGCGAACCAAATCAAAGAGGTGCATTTTTTAAAATTCTATTTTATATGGTGGATTATATTTCAAATCTTCAAATGTAAAGTTCATCACTTTTATTGCATTTTGATGAATATTGCAATAAAGTTCATCACTTTTATTGCATTTTGATGAATATTGCAATAAATGTTCATATGTCTTTTTAGATAACTTGTATTTGTTACATGATTAATTTTAATGTTTTATGCAAGAATGCACTTGAAAAAATTTAAAGCACGTATGTACAATTATTATTATTATTATTATTTGTATAAGAGGTGGTACTAGAAAATGACAGTATAAATTTGGAAGGTCTTCTTTGTAGACAAACAATTTAAATTTGGAAGGTCTCATTTGTAGGCAACCGATTTAAATTTGGACGGTCTCCTTTGTAGGCAACCAATTTGTAACCTCTTATAATAGAATAATTTAAAAATTTTATGCATTTGAATTATGAAGTATGAAATATATTTTAAGATACGAAAATATATTTTAAGATACGAAATCCTATTATGCTCTGCATGTATCTATTATTAATTTCATTCATGTATGTGCATATGCATAACTGCAGAATTTTTAGTTCCACATTAGTTTGAAATGTTCAGATATTAAGGTCAATCTCTTCAGACATAGACTATGATCTTTTATGATCATAGATCATGACCTAATGTCAATTTCAAACAATATGATGGACTAATTACAAAATAAGAACTTGATAAATAAATACAACGCCTGCTAGGCAAAGTTATGATTCTAGACTTTGTAAAGTCTGTGAAAAGAATCTTGATGACCCTTTGACTAAGGGATTATCCAGGAGTGTGGTTCTGGATTCATCGAGGGAGATGGGGTTAAGCCCATAGATGAGGTCACTGACAGCGGCAACCCAACCCTTATTTGGAGACGTAGTCCCAATGTCGGTTCAATGTGGTAGAAACAAGCTGGACTAGTGACTCTCGTGTGGAGCATCGACCTAGATATATTTATATATCATTATGTAGCATTTGCTACTACCCCTTCTCTATGGTGACGATGCTCTTATGATACAGCTGGCTAGGCTGAGTTTTACTCTTAATAAGTCCAACGCGTGTATTGTGGGGGGTATTAAATAAACAGCTGTAGTACCCTTTGAGGACTTACCTACGTGAGAGGAACCGTGATGGCCGCGGTTAGGGGGGGTTGGGCTAACCCCTAGAAACTCTCATGAGTCGGTTTATTGTGAGCATGGCCTTTAACGCTCAACCCGCTTTGCTCAAGAGATGAAGCGTATTGTGTGTGTTTTCATCAATACCTGATTAAAGGGGCCTAATTCAATGCCTAGTTCATTATGTCCCTCAGGTGGCGATGAACTCACTAAGGAAAGGTTCAAAGCCGGAAGCTACCTCTCCCGAATTCACGATACGTAAGGTTGCCCAACCTATATTTGTTTTATGATTTCTTGATTTATTAATTGATTTCTGAGTTTTCAGTCAATATTACATTTTGGGGGGGACTGTTGGATATTTTCTATGAAAAGGTCAAATTGACTTTTTCTAAACACATTTATCTCCGACTAACCCCTCTATCCCATAATTCTCTCAAACTGTTGACTAATTCTTTCTCCTCCTTTTTGTTTAATCCTCCAATCTTGTAACCGCCTATCTTCCTCTTTTCCTATAAAAACCCCCCTTAATCACCCTCTCAAAAATATAACAGTTCTCTCTTAAAATCTCTTTTTATTCCTCTAATCCTCTCTCCCTCTCTCTCTGTGAACGGAAGTATAGAGAAAATAAAAGAGAGAAAGAAACAGTGAGAGAAAGAAAAGAAAAAGAAATAGAGAGATAATTATAACGGGGTTTTGTGCTACTATATTCTCGATATTGTTATTTATTTTGGGCAACCTTCTTCGTCTGAGCAGAAGCTCTGTGCTCTCGCCCGAGTGCAGAGGCCGGCCGTTTCCGGAGGCTTTTACCGCTAGGGGGGAGGGAACCATTTGCGCCAGGGCGATAGGCGGGTTCTCAATCTTCTAGGGCAGTGAATACACGACTGCTCCCGTCAGGCCTGAATTTCATACCTCTACTTTATTTAATTTCGGATTTATTTCATGTTAAAATCTTAATTATTTGATAATTTTCCAACATTTGCAGCCCCTCAAAAGTAACAAATCACATGCAGTAGGGATGGCATGTGTGGCCAGGATGCTGATCATTGAGGTTGGTGCTTCCCTGTTGAGGCTTATCATGAGTCACATGTACAGTGTCTGCATACTTAACTAACTACAGTTGATCTTATTAATGTTCTATGCCTTTACTGACTTTCTTAATTACCTTTCTTTGGCATTTAGTTGCTGTGTTATTTGTAACATGTACTTAAATTTCAGATTATCAGCTCTTGATCTTTTTTTTTTGCACCTGCCATTTGTTTTCTAATTTGAATGGATCCCTGTCATAGTGTCACTGGGCGAAGTAGCTCTACCCTGACCATAGTTGAGCATGATATTTTACTCCCAAGACATATCACACATGATGCTTTTACATGTTATGGAGCTGGTATTTAACTATTATTTGGTCTCTTTAGTAAGCATAGCATATGCTACCAAATTGCTTGCATCAAATTTCGACCAAAAAAAAAAAAGTTCAATGGAATCATTAAGCATCTAGACACAGCTGTGGGTCAGTTGGACTTGACATAATGTTAACCTAGCAACTCAGGGGTTCATTAAGCATCTAGACACAGCTGTGGGTCAGTTGGACTTGACATAATGTTAACCTAGCAACTCAGGGGTTGTGAGAATGACATGTATTATGAGTGGGTCAGTTGGACTTGACATAATGTTAACCTAGCAACTCAGGGGTTGTGAGAATGACATGTATTATGAGAGTGCTCTACTTAGTACCAAATTTTATATTTTGTAATACCGCTATTAATCTTATGATCCTATGTACATAAGAAAGGTATATCAGGATGGATGTGGAAAGAGCTCAATGACTTTGAAGATCAAGAAAAACTAAGTTAGGTGTGTGCCTGCTGATGTGGCCCCTGATGCTAAGAAAGTGCATAGGACTTTGCTGCGCCTCAGGTTATATAGGTGAAAGTCAAATAAATTATCAGATGTTGCACGACGACAGTTGTTTTAGGTGTAGCTACCCACTAGGTTCCTTTAGTGATCGATCCGTTCTTCCAAAAGTTGCATTATACCTTTGGATTGATCCAAGTTGGTAACCATGTGTATGTGGTCATTCATGTGAATTGTTTCGGAAAAGGGTTTGCTAGGATTGTCATTCTTAACCGAACAGAGACTTGAATCCGGGTGTGTGTGTGTGTGTTTTAGGCGTAGCTAACCACTAGGAATAGGAATCATTGGAATGGCTACCTTGACTGTTTGTTTGGATACCGAAATGAAAGAAACTTCATAACTTCTTAAGTTGTATTTTAAATAATTCGTTTAAATTATTATGCAGAACATATAGTATCATCTCGAATAATATATATTTTCACCATTTAATTGTTGAGATTAAAAAAGTGGGAAATTAGTATGTAATAATTTCCATAGAAAATTTATGGTACTACATATATGTCAGAATCAGTTATGGGAAAAGTTGTTGGAGCTTACAAATCCACGATTGGTGGTCACAGTACAAGTGCCACTTATTTTTTGTTTACTTTCACTTATTTGTTGTGGAATAACTGGAGATTCTACTCATTGAGCAAAGAAAGGAAAAATTGTGTGGTGCTCGCCACTACCGAGGATTGGAGGGAATCGAGGGAGATAAATTAGATTAATCATAAGTTCAAAATTCGGTGAAGATCCTCAAGTTTAGTTGAATCAAAGTGTTAATAGCTGCGATCATCTTTTTAGATTACTTCAATAATATCTTCCACCGAAAGGTAAAATTAACTTATTTAGAATTTCTTTTAGTTGGTGTGAGCGTCTAAAAATGCCTATAGGTGTCCGCACACAGCTCGAGACAGAGAGAAGATGACGAACGTCGTTATCCGAGTCTAAGAGGATTATCTGACGCCGACAAGCGCATGAAGCGAAACGGCGAACCGAATGGCCCGCGCGCTCGACCATCAATTC